>NW_023593974.1:0-17949 GCF_014839805.1 Manduca sexta
CAAGTAAGTCGACCTGTACCACAGCGTAAATACTTGGAAAAAAATATATTTTGTATTAACATCAACATGATTAACGTATTTTGATACTTATTTAATCCCGGACCTGCAGCAACTAACTAAGTGTCTCAACAGGTGCACTTGTCGTAAAAACTATTTTCACAGGAGGAATACTAAATAGTCAGCACAGAGACTTGAAAAGTGATCACCGCGCCGAAAGCCAAGAGCTAAAATGTACCGTTACGAAAACAAACAAAATAAAAAACAAAACATGCCTTTATCCCAGAAGGGGTAGGCAGACGTGTAACCAAGGGTACTGAATTTCTGCCAAGTGTGTTCCGTCTTATGTTGTAATAGGGGATGAGAATACCGCCATATTGGGGAAAATTACAGACTCATTACATACTGAGAAGAAAAACCCGATATCACTATGCCCGCCTAGGATTTGAACCAGGGACCTGAGAGCGGTGTCGTACTGCTGATGCGATACAACTACACAAGCAAAGCTGAGGGTCTACTTCGAAAAACGAAAGTCGAAACGTCCGAAACGAAGAAACGACGAACTTCGGATTTATCTTTACTACCAAATTAATTCGGATCCGTCACCGTTCTGTACCTTACCTTAGTGTATATATTTTTTAGAAAAGCAGTGAAACTTTATCCACGCAGATGGTTTTAAAAGGGATGGTATAAGTACTTACAAATTCCATGTCTGAAATATTGCGATGAACCGATCGGATCCGTCGTCGAATCCGACATCGGATCCGTAACACTTCGTAGTAACAAAATGTGCGATCCGTCATCAGAAACTACGGATTTCGTTTTTCGAAGTAGACCCTCGGTCAGCGTTACGAGACCAGACAAGACGTTAAATATAGCAAACGATTTTTAAACATTGCAGACTTCATGAAAGCTGCTCAGCTCAGTACCTACCTATAGTTTTGCTGTGAATATCTTCTTCCACATAAAGTAAGGCGTATGTATACTCTTAGGACTTGAAGAATCTAAGAAAACTATTGATTCCGTTATTGGGCATGGGAGTACGTTTTATAATAATATGAATTATCGGACAGAATAATGCGCACGTGTATTCATGTTGTAAACCGTAATCGGCTCAAAACAAAGGTCACAATGAGTTTGTGTCAATAAAGCGGTCATGCACCGCCGCGACATCAACTAGTTTGTAATGAGAGCGGCGGAGCGCTGGCACACTGGCATACAGATCACGCGCTGCCGCCGCCGGCGACAAACACCATACTCTGCAGCGGGGATGGTAGCTGAAGACTATAATCCTCAGTCGTCACACACTCGCGTGCAATATCACCAATTTCCCTGATTATAACGTGTTTAGAAGTTTATACGTTAAACTTGCTGCTGGAAGTAACTATGAGGTGTTAAATTATAAATGTTGCTTCCAGAAAATAATTTTTTGTGCTATGTGCTGTTAGTATTTAAAATTTAGAGGATCGATAAATGCCCTTTGGCGATATTAACAACTTCAATATTTGCATTATCTTTGTTTGTAGAGGGTACTGTGTTTGGTGCCAATATTTAATCTGGAAAATAATTATAAAGTCTGTTTGTAACATGAAATGTTAAATTGTAAAATAGATTTCCATGAAATATTGTAGGTTGGTAATATCCAGTGCCTTGACGAAGAAAATAAACTACTTTTTATTCTGGCATTACATTTTCATAGGAGATGCGGACTAAAGGCAGTAATATAGTTATGCAAATCTGAGTTCTTAGTCCTTATAAGTATTCTGTGTTTTAATATTTAGTGGCTCGTTGTAAATGGTAGTGGTCGCCTACACAATAGAGAGGGTGCGGTGCGAGGCGGCCCGCGCGCACTGCTTGCCATAATACCATTGGTATTTTCGGCTCATAAAGTTTAAAGCAGGCGATTCTATTGTGCATTCTGCGCAGCCCCGCTGTTATTTACGCGTGCTGCGCGCTTATTATCGCACACCGTTTCGGTTTACGAGCAGTGACCAGAGAGCAGTGAGCGCTAACGTACGACGGTATAAGCTGTTTCAAACTCATGATAATTCCTGCTTGGTGATACATATAATTCAATATTTCAAAGTGACTACTGATATATCTGATAATTAAAGACATACATCATTTATTTAAGTATTATAATAAGTCTATTTGCATGAAGGTGCTAGGCTGGTAGTTGGTACACATATGCAAATACATACTTAAAGTTAAAATTCTTTTTTCTTTCGATTTAAACGACTATAAATGGTTGTTTTGCGAATAAGGAAGTATAGATTAATAATTATGTTTATTAAAAAATATTTTGTACGGAGTTTAACCCTTTGTACAGTAAAACCCGTATAAAAGAGATCTCAAGGAATTAAGGATTTTTTCTCAGTTATAGAGGCTTTTGATTTGCAAAGTTTCCTTGAATAATTCTATATAGTGAT
This sequence comes from Manduca sexta, assembly GCF_014839805.1. Taxonomy (NCBI): domain Eukaryota; kingdom Metazoa; phylum Arthropoda; class Insecta; order Lepidoptera; family Sphingidae; genus Manduca; species Manduca sexta. Next base: position 2,427 of record NW_023593974.1, read on the forward strand.
TATTTTTGGTAGAATTAAACCTCCCTATACAGTTCGTTACATGATTTTCCACGTTCATACATAACATCACGCATTTTATCCCCGAAGAAGTATGCAGAGAAGCGCAACTGGAGCACCCACTTTTCGCCAAGTATGTTCCGTCCCATGATGTGATAGGGGCGAGCCTATCGCCATATCGGGCACAAATTCCAGACTCCGGGCTGATACTGAGCAGAAAAACCCAAATATCACTTTGCCCGACCGGGATTCGAACCCAGGGCCTCAGAGCGCTATTGTACCGGACGTGCAATACAACTACGCCACCGAGGCAGTCACGAGTTTTCCACGATCATAATTAAATAATAGGTATCTTTAATTTTTCAGCGACTGTCAATGAATTACACTTTCGTTTCGACATTTCGTGCACTTTTAATCACTTATTTAACGTAAATAGAAAAGATTTCTTATGTTTACGCGAATGTTAGACGGTAAAATTAAACTATATTTCGGATTTTATCGCGGTTTTCATATTTTAAATTATACTGAGAAACAAAGCAAGTACACGAGAAATTCGAGTGTTTGTAAACAAACGTGTCGTAACTTCTTTTATCCTGATAATTTGTCTTATACAGGTAATTGAACTACAAAGTCTGAATTATAAATGTAAATATAGAAAACATCCTTTGAAAATTTCCAATAACACAGATATTTTAATGCAAAAGTATCGGGACTTCGTTGTAATTATAAGTAACAGAACTTTCTCACATATCCAGGTTTTGATGTAGTTTTGGCGGTTGTAGCACCAGTTCCCTGTTCCTACTCGTGTCGAGTGTAAGAACAATGATTGATAGTTAAATAAATGCAAACATGTTGAGTGACGTTATTATTGCTTGCAGTCGAAACAGGGCAATTGACTAATGCGTGGAGGACACGGAGGGGGGCAACGATGCCGAGCAGCAACCCGGCGCGATCTTCCGCGCCGCGTGATTCTCATTTCCTATCGTCAGTTTGCAAATAAACCTGTTCAAATACACGCGATATTAGAAGCGAAACAATTACTACTATATAGTTTATCTCTGATGTTTATGTGTGGTGGGGCCGACGCGGCGCAGCGTGGTGACAGTACCGCGGCTTGTTTCCATCCCACACTACCAGCAAATATAATATGAACATATCGCTTTTAGGGCAATAAGTTTGTGGAAATATTTGTTTTACGTATTTTGGAACATGGACGCAGCGGATAATGGGTTTAAACAACAATTCTGATTGTGACAATCTAGCAGTCGTAAATAGCTAATGAATCCATTCAGTAAATTAGAGAAAAGTAAGTTTCTGATTAATATCTATCAACTTATAGTAATGTTAAATTTGAAAGATGCGCGGTGCAGCCGAGTGCATGGGCCGGGCCTACAATCGCGGTGCGGTACCGCTGCTTGCACGATATCTACTACCAGATACGCCTTTGACGTTGTGTTGTTTAATCGTGAGGTTTATAAAAAACCGTATGTTTAAAGTATCTATATGCGTGTGCAGCGAGAACAACGTGCGCCCGGCCCAAATAGGCTGTGGAGGTGGTAGTCGCGTTAAAGCGTCGTGACCTTCTGCTCTGTCGTGTTGAAACGAACCGACAATAATTCGGTAGGTATTGAATGTGTTCAGTGCGCTTTTATTTACAGACAAATGGCGCGTCATATATCTTCCTTTTTACCGTCTCCGCCCTTGTCCCATACCGATAATTTATTACTGATCAGCAATAACAGACAAATCGAATGGAACGAAATGCAATGCACTTTAGGATTCGTGTGGTAGAGACGACTTTATGGCCATGTGGCTCACAGGTCATCCGGCCGGAGCAACTGATTGTGTATTGTTACGTTACTGCAACTGATAAACTTGCATATAATTTTTTAAGCCACCCAATAGTTAACGTGACCATTTATTTTTCTTCACAAAACGGACATCGGTTTATTTACGTCAAGCATAAAAAACTTAACACGCTTATTACAAAATTTTTCCTTCAGCGGCCGAGCGTTGCACGTATGAAAACTCGGAAAATCGCGTTTTCCTGAACAACTATAAAGATAAAATTAAGAAGCAAACAGATCTAAATACAAAATTTTATACAAAACCGTTCAGTTGTTTCTGCGTTTACTTCTGACAAATATACAAAACATCCAAACCTTTTTACAAACTTTTTTATTTATAATATTATTAATATAAGATAGGTTTGGATTATTAGATAATTATAAATTAAAAATATTATGTAAGATACAAATGTTCAATTTTATTTATATTTGTCTGAAGAAAAAATTGTTTTATTACAGCTGTTTTTTTATATATTGTCATTAGTTATCAACATCGTTTTCAGAACTGGAATCTGTAACTGAGTTTTTTCAGATGTCCACATTTTATTCATTAGAGAAAAGATTCGTAGGCGTTATAGCCAAGTAGCAGCCCGGTCGGCTCTTAAATTTTCGCACGGTTTCGAAAAACGGGACAATTTTGTGTCCCCAAGTTTTTTATGGGGATATTAATATTTTAGTTTGACATCTTGTCTGATGCCCTGATATTCTGGTACTACTTATCGACAGTACACACAATACATATTATGTCACTGTCATAGCTCCACTCCTTTAGCCAGTGAGATAATCAGAGGTGCAGGTATCCACTTTCCTACTGTTAAGTAAATAAGAAAAGTAAATTTCTTTAAGGTTGACAACGCCTGTGGTTCCACCTTGATACTATCAGAATTGGGCAATTCGTTTACCGTGACGGACCTATCCTCAACTAGGTATTAAGAATATTAACACGCATCATGGTCGGCCGTCAATGACGACTATCGTGCAGCTACAGGTACACTAACAGTGCGCTTGTGTGTGACAATTCCTGTACACAACATACATAATACATCCCGTGCAATTATAGTCCAACCGCAATTGTTTATATTGCAGCGCGAACGGTAGTCACGAGCTCACGACTGAGGGAGGACTATGAGGAGAGGAGGCGTGTGAGGGGAAGGAGGGGTCAGTGGCGGGGACGGGAGGGAGCGTTACGGTCGGTTGATCAGCGGAAACGAACTAATTATCAAACAATCGAAGTTTGTCGACGTAACATGTTTGTTGTTAACAAGGGGCGAGCACCGAGTGACTCCGCAGCCAGCACTAGCGCACGAGCTGTGATGTCGTGTTACTTAACTTAGTGCACAGTGCACGACAACCAGGTAACCAGCATGACACTATTCTAAGAAATTACTATATTTACTGGAATCATTTTAAAGAGATTTTGAAAATTCTCTCAGGTGAGAAGACAGTTTCGCCTTGTTACACTTGTTCGTCTACAACGGTTAAAAAACTGTTAATTTCCACGCTAATTACCGTTTAACAAATTAATTGACTCAAAACAGGTGATTCATGTAAAACTGCTGCGTGAGTGGCGGACTGTGACCGACGATGAATGTGTGTCTGTTCTACACTGTATGGTGAGAAACAGGGTTAATAAGTGGCATTGTGCGACGTGCCCCAGAGTGGAAACGCACCTGAGAACGCTTTAATGCTTCGGTGGGCAGGCAGCGGCGCGGGAGCGACGCGAAGGAGGCTCAGCGCGTGCCCTCCGTGAGATTGCAGCGTGATCCTGAGCCGGCGCTGGCGCGGGCGCCGCATCATGAATATTGATGAGGACGCAGATCGGCGCACGCGCACGCTTACCATTGCAAACACATCCAACGATCTATAATTCTATGTGAACACTATCTTTATTGTGAACTAAGTTCAAATATGTATATTGTATAAGTACATGTGGTACATAAATATATTATGATAAATCGGGTGATTAAAAATGCAGCGTGTATTGTTATTAAATTTAAACACATCATCATCATCAGCCGCAGGACGTCTACTGCTGAACACGGGCCTCCCCCAAAGATTTCCAGATCGACCTTATTGTAAGCGACCCGCATCCAACGACATCCTGTGCCCATGCTTCATATGTGCCCTGCACGCTGCTACTTCAGTTTACTAATCCGATGGGCTATGTCGGTGACTTTCGTTCTTCTATGGATCTCTTAATTTTTTATTTGATCACGTAGAGAAACACCAAGCATAATCCTCTTCATAGCTCGCTGATCGACTGTGAGTTTCCTTATACGGACCACAGTTAAAGGCCATGTCTCAGTGCCGTATGTCATCACTGGTAATATACTTTGACTGAAGACTTTTAGTCTACAGACACTGAGGTATATTGAACGAAAAGACCTCGCGCAGTTTCCCGATTTTAATACCGAATTTATATACACACTCACACCATTTATTCCCGAAGGAACAGACAGAGGTGCAACTACGGGATCCACTGTTTGCTGTATATGTATTCCGTCCTAAGTTGTGATAGGACGCCAGTCTATCGTCGTACCGGGCAGAAAATCCGGACTTCAGTGATATACAATATCACTTTACCCGACCCCTAATAGGAATTTAGGTACGTAGTCGTACCGCGCGGACAATACAACTACGCTACCGAAGCACTTATTTATAATAATAAAATTGTGATTAATTTATAATTATTAGTAAATATTTAGTTTCGTAAAGTTGACTGCTTTTTCTCTGAGGTTCCGAGTGTGAATCCTGTGTCGGCAAGAGTGATATTGGATTTGTCTCCTCATTATCAGCCTATTGTCTGGAATACAAGCCCGATATGACGATAGGCTCGCCCACTATCCCATCAAGGGACGGAACTTACAGGCGAAAAGTAGGTGTCTTGGTTTTAACCAGAGATGCATCTTTACCTATGCCTTCGGGGATAACGACGTGAAGAGTGTGTGTGTGTGTTAAATGAATGTATTCTCTGAATAAAAATGGTGTTTATTGCAGTGTGGAGGCGGGAGGAGTCGACGGTTAGGAGCGAGTGAGCGGCCACAAGCCGGATCGAGTTGCGACGCCATTGACTACCGCATCCGTTTGGCTTCCCAATTCAATACTTAGGCACATGAGGATTAGGAGACGCTAGTAATGATTCTTATAGTCTGAACAGAAAAATAAAGAACCATATTTGGAGGCGGAACTTTTGCTCTTTTGTTTTAGTACGTTTGTTGAGAATCGCGTTGCGATGAAGCATTTAGGAATTAGATTGCCATAATATTGACAACCAAGACCATTTGATTGGTCGATATACCTATATATCCACAGTACAATGCTTTCTATCAGATGTAATGTATTAAATTAACTAAATAAAAAAGTTGTAATGTGTTACACAAAAGCAGTGTATAACATTATAAAAGTGTGATAGTGCCGGTCCAGTGTCGGTGCCGGCGCGAGTTAGAATTCGTTTGATGTAGCGTGTTGTTGTTGGTAGTGAGTAGTGAGCAAGCTGGCGCGACTCTTTGATCGCGTTTCCTGTTGCGTCGCGCGAGTGTGAGGTCGGAGGAATGAGGGCCGACGCGCGCCCAGGTTAGCAGCCGAAGGGCTTCACGGAACACAAACGAAACAACCAAGCCTGACAACAGTACGCGTATAGTATGCATATTTTCGGTAAAAGTGTGCTGTATAACATAGCATTTACAGTACTCAGGCGATGTTATACAGATAGGTTTCATAGCAACATTTGGTTTCAATATACCTGTGGGCCACTTATTTGGATTCCTGCAGGTTGCGAACAAATATACGTTCGAAATCAAATGAAATAAAATAAAATTATACAAACAAATTTTTGATTCCATTAGGGTTTAGTCAAATAATTATTTTTCTAAATGGATTCCAAGGATAATAAAGTATGAGAATGGCTGGTATAGTTGCTATCTATAGTCTATACTATTATATAGAGCTGAAGAGTTTGTTTGAACGTGGTAATCCCAGGAACTACTGCCTCGAATTAAAAATCGTTTATTGTTGGATGGCCCATTTATCGAGGAAGGCTATATAATATCACTCTAAGACCAATAGGAGCGGAGCAGTAATGAAAAATATTGCAAAAACGGGAAAAATAATTCCTTTTCAGAGCTACCGTTGCGGTGTAATGTGTGTACTTAGTATATAAGCCATATAATGTATAGTATTAAGTTAGTAAAAGGAGTGCAGGCGAATAAAGAACCTGAGACCAACAACACGTCTCAACATATATCCATCTTTCCGTTACAGCGGTGCGCTGCGCAAGCAGTTTGATGATATTTAGTATAGAGATAGTTTGGAACTTTGGAAAGGATATAGGTTCCTTTCTTACTTAGGAAAATATATATATATAGTAGGATTATTATTCCGAATACATAAAATGTAATAGAATAGCCGATAAGAACATCATATTTTTAATAAAAATTCTAAGATTTCGAATGTAGATTATTATTATTACGATTTACGATTAATCTACAAGTACTTACACCGATAAAGTGTGGGTGAGAAGTCGCGCCCGCGACTTCGTACTCGTCAATAACTTTTTCATATATCTGTTATTAGTAAAACAAAGTCTATATTCTGGTCTCAATTACCAGTATATCCGTAAAAACTGCATGAAAATTGGTTTAGCAGTTTCGAAGATGTGACATTCTATCGAACAGTAAAAATTTTGTTAATTCGAATCACTAGTTACTGATATTAGCGCGTTCAAACAAACAAACTCTTAAGCTATATATAATAGTATATGTATAGATAAAATATAACCAACACATATTTTTAGCATTTTTTTTTCTGCGGCTTAATCTTAATGCGTCATACTCGTGAATGGGTGCGGGTTGTATGGACTGTTCTGCCCATTTCGCTCGCTTACTATTTCTAATTGCTAGGAATAGGTACTATAGGTAAAAAAATAATATTTCATAATATTAATTATATAACATTTCAAGATTCCTGAGAGGGTTGAGCACTTGTATGGAAATTTAAATTAATTTATTACCTATTTTGTGAGCATATAAATGAAGTGCTCTAAACAAAAATAAAAAAAAAACAATTATATACATATATCTTCTCTGTATCATGTACTGTAGTTTATACCTTAAACTGATTTTGAAAAGAGCAACACCAGATTTTCTCGTCCATTCTTCTCTGGTGAGGACTTAATAACGAACTGGTGGTAGAGTTAATATTGACAGAATCTAAATAATTTGTAACATTTTACGGATTCAAATAAATTATTTCACTTCATTTCGAGCAATAAAAATGTATATTGTTCAAAATTGTGATATGCCATGGCCCATTGCAATGTTTGGTATTTTCTATTTATATTTTCGGCGTGCGCCCCTCGACTCGAGCGGTCTATCTCTTTGATATCATGAGAAAACTCCGCTGTTGTTACAACAGATAGGTTACGGCCCTCATAGATTCCACAATTGGATCAATTGATGTTCGTTTATTGAATTGCTTTTAAAGTGTTTTCAGAATATAAATACGTATTACGACGTGAGGAAAATAGAACAATTACACGAGACTTCCAGCGAAATCTCACAGTGAGTCACACGATAACGCCACGAGCACCGCTTACATTGTACCTAGGTATTCAGTAGGTAATATCCAGCAAATTTTTTAGAGTACTGAATGACGTAACGCCTTCGATAAATGGTGTGATTAAGGCATTGACGACAGAATGAGTGCACATCGACTTATCATATTGTCTATCACAAAACCGATGCGAAAAGCAGTTGGTTTGTTTATAAAATTACCGGAGAACCAACTTGATCCTATGAACCTTTTCGAAGGTCAGCAATAAAATAATGAAATTGTTATTAAAATAATTAAATCTCACAAGAAGAGCATATCTGATATGTAATTACTCGAATGTAGATATTGGACTTATTTCCTTATAACGACAGTTTCGGACCGTTATAGCCAATATTATAACGGTAATGTTTGCTAATAATCTGAGGATGTCGATGTGAGTAAAATATCGTTCGCGTCTTGCGTGCGCGTCGCGCGGAGTCGATCAGATACCCGAATGTGGTGGAGATTTACAAGCTCTATTTTATATCTATGTGCCAAAATTCCGTCTAAATCCGTTCAGCCGTTTCTTTCCTATCATAAGTCGACATTACTTTTAGGGTGCGCTGTATCTCCTCGCATTTTTGATTTAGTGATAGCGTAATATATAGACTCTGACTGAAATCCCTGGGCTGGCTACATCTTAGTGAGGGTATTGTAGTGTAGCAAAGGAGGTCCGGTAGGGGACGAAGACTGTCGCAACAAATAAAACAAATCATGCCACGGCCATATTCCTTCAGTGACCATCATTGTGTATGTAGCCTATAAGAAGCATCCCGGAGTGAGGGACCTATTTCGAGGGATTCATCCTAATTACTGAGTACTTCATGAATTCCATATATAACGCGTATTATGTTTAGTATGTGGGTGTGTCGCGGTCGTCACTGCGGCATTTGTAAACAACGGGCCTTTAATGGAACATGGCGCCAAAATTTGGACAAGAATCGTCGTTGTATCACGTAGTGGACTGTATGCGTGAGGTACAAAAATACAAATTGATACAAAATACAATCGAGATATGTATGTTGGCACGTTCGCGGAGTGTGGCGATATTAAGTACAATATCTGCGTGTTGCACAGAACTCGCGCTATTCACGCGTCTTGTGTCTTGAAGATCACGCGCTGTGGACGCTGATCGGGCCACAGCATTGTCCGTATTGCCAATGTCATATGAGGAAAGTAATTATTATTGCCGAGAGGACTACTTAGTGTAGTACCTCTAGAATTCTTATTGCCTTAATAAAAACAACAAGAGAAAATGCTAATTGTTAAGTGTTGTTTGGCAAGTTGACGCCACTTTGGTCAAATAGACTAAATCATACTTACTTTTATTTTATTTCAACGTTACTATTAATCGTTTATAATTTACACACACACTTAAGTATTTCCATACACTTTGAGAGTATAACAAAGATTCCAATGAAAATTTTGTAAATAAAGTGAGCACACTAATTAATTAACTTTCAGTGATAAATTAAGCTTTATTTAAATAAAATTATACAAACTGAAACTTCGTGATTAATTAGAACGGTAAAAGCTAAATAATTTTCATTTTCGTGAAATGCTCCGATCTCTGGACAATTTGCGAGGTGTCACTAAATGCTAGTCTTTATTTTGTGCGGTGGGACTCGCTCGCTACAATGCTGAAAACAGTCAGGGCGGCCGCGGCGGGCATGGAGTGGCGACAATCTGTGCCCACATGCCCGCAACCACGCCACCTCTTATCCCTCTAACATTGGCAAGTTGGAATACTCTCTCAAACAAACTACTCGGAAATGGACGCGAAAGTTTGTGACTAAAGTTAGATAATTTGGGAAGATGGCCACCTATGGGTTGAATTGCCAGGTCTCCAGATAAAGACGGACATTACCTGATTATGATGATGGCAGTTCATCCTGACGAGTCGGGCTCTGGCTTAGCCGGTGTACATCCTGCTCATTCATGCAATTATCCAGGGAAGAGGTAGAAACCTCGTTGACATTATACATGCTGTGTTGCAGTAACGATTAGGCCCGAGTTACAAGAAAACATACTGCACTTTTAATTAGTACTGATTTAATGTGTCCGTATCGATAATTGTATTATGACATGGTAAACATAAACTTTCAAAACTAGTTGTAGTTGGTACAGCGGTTGTCGGTCAGGATATCTCGGGGCCGTCGTGTGTGTGCCGAAAACGACCAATGTGGGTTTTGGTCGGTATGCTGGTGTGTGTATAATGTTAGGGACTCGGCTCAATGTTCGCTTGGTCGATGCTATCTATACTCCCGAGTGCAGCATTGAGGAGTAAGACCGGTGAAACCGACATAACCATTCCACTCATCCCTTCAGTGACAGTAGTATAACACGTTATTCCCCGCGACAAAAAAAGCGGTTGTCAGTGTCGTGCATTTAGCAAACTCGTTACTGCATGCAGCGGCATTAGTGCATTCATGGGACTCGTGGCAATACTCGGCGAGCAACTGTTGCAACATCCATTGCGCGTGAATCATTAATAGCCCATCTAACGGCGAGTATCGATCGCGCAGTCTACGCGTCGTTCCATTTGCTGAAATGATCACAATTGATAAGTATCATACCAATCCAGCAGCTGAAATAATAAGACGTACTACGTGTGAACGCATCAAACCATTTATTATTTTTTATAATGTTCACGATGGCTAATTAGGAAAAAATAAATTTTATAATGGTACTGATCGTGACACAGTTAGTTCTGGGTGAAATCTACGATGAGGCTAGTATTGTGGGTATTTATAAGGGTAACCATTGCGAACCAGAAAAACCTAATGGTGTATTAGAAAAAAAAATAAACATGTAGACACTGCGTTGCAAGGCAGCATGTCGATCCAATACATACTATTTGTATAACGAAACACGACGCGCCGCTAGTCGTTACAGGCTTATGATATTTGAATTGAGTGCAGCGTGGTGTTGTGTTACAATAACATAGTGCGCACGCGCATGATTCTGTGAAATAGTTTTATGATACATTCAACCTTATACCCATGACCTCCTGGAAGCAGCTCTGTATAGCGATGACGCTATATTCTAGAGGCTTTTGTGATAAGGTCTGTCGAATATTATAAGCCAATATCAGTTATTCAATTTAGTCTCCTGTTCGGCATGTGCTGGGATATAGGCATGATTTTTTTATCATAGGGAATATTTTACCAAAAGCTGATAAGGGAAAAATAATATTATAATGTATATATTTTTTCGACGCCGCTCGACCAGAGTTGCTTTCACTACATCTGCGTTCGAAAAACAATGCGAACATGCAAATTGGCTGGGGACCCGAAGGAATGGAAACGGGTATATGCACTTGTACTCACGTGTCGTATGTAGGTAGTACTCATTGGATAGGATCGTTCGAAGGCGACAGTCATTGCAGACAGTTATTAATTTATTGTTATTCGCGGGCCGCGAGTCGCCTGCCGCCGCGCCGCCTCAACACGATCCGTCGTACTATAAATTGTCCAATCTGTTAGTTTGCTCGAGCAGTGTGCGCATCAATTCGATCGCAAATATTGTATGATGTGTTACGACTTACGGCGCGCCGTGATCACTGAGCGCGTCATTTCTAAATATAGAACAATTGTTCTATTTATACAATTAAATCTTTAGGAGGTACCTACTGGGTGTGCGAAATATTTGCGTTTTAATATTACCCAGATGATGTGCAGAGTAAAATGGAACCAGCCAAAGGCAAAGAGGAAGCCAAGCATGAACATTGTGTTAAATGCCAATCGTTTTTTCTATACGTCTAAAGTAATTTTTCACCTGATGGCAACTAATGTTGGGTTCTCAGTTTCCATGTGAGAATACGTTGCCACTAAATGGTCGTACGATAAAAATAATAAAGGCTAAATATTATAAGAACATCGGAGACATGTCGACAAAGTCGGCGCCGCGTCACTCAGTGTCGGTGAAGTTGCTTCGTGACCCTTCCCGCCATCACAACAAACCGCTAACTAATATATATATGGCGAATTTAGTAGCTAAACCTGTCTTAACACATAGCTCAATTATTTCCTATAAGTGAATGAAGTACTGGTACTTTCCTTCTAGTATTAAATCGACTGAATTTCAGAACGACCACGAAGCTTATTTATAAACAGTAATGAAGCCACTTTGAACGTTGGATCGTTACTACAAGACATCTGATAATAAAATTCGTGGCCAGTAATGAGGTTAGCTCTAAAGTTCTTAAAATCAGAAGGCAACCGCGCAACACATTGCTGTTGCTCGCAATTTTAACTTCGGCAACCTTCTTGATTGCACAGAAATGCTGCTGTGCTTCCGCGGAACGTGTAGTACATGGACACTGCGCAGATATGCACACACATGCGCGGCAACCATTGAGAGCAACTTCAGAGCGAACCAGAAGTTTTGTGATAACTATTAACCTACTTTGATTCTTATTTATGGGGATCTACCATAAACAAACCTACCATCCACCTAGTTATTAATGTGAATTGAGACGCAAATACGTGTGCCGCGTCCGAAGTGCGGCGTGCGGCGTGCAGCATGCGGTCTGTGTATTGGCTGAAACGTTCATTAGGGGAACAAAGCGAAGGCGAGCAAATAGTGCGGCGGCGGTGCGGTGCTGCGGTGCTGCGACCGCAAGGTCTACATTGCCTAATAACACGTAATGACATACAATATAACCTTAACCCGTGAGAATACTGAGGTTGTGTGAGAGAGATTTAAGCTCAGGAGTGAGACAAATATGCCGAACTTAATTAAAACGAGGTATCACATAAAATATATCTCCGAGGTGTGGCCCTGAATGCGTTGTAAATGAAAAGTCAATCATGCACACCTCGTGCGACGCTCAATCCTAACATGGTATACCACATAATTAACGAACTTCTACGTTACATTAATTAACATCTGCGTGGTCGGAGTACATTAACAGGACACTAATTAGTGATGCTTTGATCCGAAGCTACGAAGTCGGATATTGGGCTGTTTGTGGCACAGTTTCACGACTAGCTGATGGAATGGCGCATTACCGGTATTGGGAGTTCGAGTACCTATTAAGGCATTTTTAATTTTGTACATGCAGTTTAATTAATTGGGTTAAGATCATGTAAGTAGTATTACTTGGTAATTAAATATATTATAACATATTTAACATAAACATGTTATGTTTATGTTAAATATGTTATAATATATTTGAGCTTATCTTTATTGTAGGAAATTCAACCATAACCCATCACGCTGTTTCAGTGCGGTTGGCTCTGAGTTATACCATGGATGGTATAACACGTGGTGGACCACGTTGCAGAATAGAGTCGCTGGGGTCTAGGGTCCAATAATGCACTCCTTGAAAATAATATTTTTGGTGAATTTTATATGTGATCATTAAAATGTTGGGAATATGACACGAATGAGACAAGTTTGCATTTTGTAGTCACAACTCTCGTGACAGACAGACAGGCGGTGTGAGACGGTGTGAGGCGGTATGTGGCGGTGTCACGCGGGGGAAATGACGCGTCAGCTCTCACGGGGATAGTTTAAAATTACATTTGTGTTGAGAGAAAGTTTGACGAGGAGCTAAAGTGTGAACTGTGAACACGAGCTTTCATGTGATACTTTTATTGCTATACAAACTGAACGTACGACTTTTATCGATGGAAATTTTATTTGCATTGTTCGATCCCTTTCCATTATATTCCAACTTTATTTGTTACTCCCCTATATCGTAGTTTCGGTTAATACTAAGGACAATTATTGTTATGTGCATTATCAGATTACTACTTGGTTAGCTTAGTCTTATATATTGTGGAGCTTCTGTAGTCTGTTAAAATCGCTAGAAGTAAGTAGACCTTTACAGAGTTGTTTAATCGTACGCGTGGTATCAACGACTGCGTGTAGTAAACAAACCCGCTATCAAAGCTGGTCTCGCTAGCCTGTTTGCTCCATTGTTTGAACTAGCCGAGGGTTAGCGCGCGCGGCGCAGTGAGTGGCGGGTGGCGAATCATGAATGCGCAGTCGATTCTCAATTTGCGAACAACTATACTAGAAGATAAATGGGACAAGCTGTAGACATTCCGTGGGGATTGTAGCGACATTGAGCAGTTACGACTCGTAAGGTCAAAAGAGCTTTTTTTTTTATTTTAAATTTGAAAGATTATTTTTTAGTATAACTATAGTCATCAGTAAGTAATTACATTAAAAATATCAAAATGGAATCAATCCTGGCTTGCATTGGCTACAGTAGTTAATATTGCTTTAGGTAGCTACGAGGCGAAGATTATTTTATAATGATCACAGACCAGTGTTGTAATAAATGTACTTACAGTTTATGCGTGAGTCCTAGCGAAGTAAATTTTTTTTTTCGTACAATCAACATAAGTACTATGTGCATTAACAGGAGTCGGTCGCGAGAAACCAACGACGGTTCAGATATATTATCCGCAGAAAGGGTGCATACTTATTGTGATATTTTGGTATCATATTAAGTAGCGTCTCTTTTACGCTTTGCAGGTAACGTTAAGCTAATTGTGTAAGACACAGTAAAGGCTTACAACCCTTGCAAGTCTGGCGATCCTATCCGGCACCCCGCGCCCCCCGCACGCCCCGCGCCCGCGCACCGCGACCCTCACAATAACGGTTCATTGTAGGGGCGACGTTAATTGGCAGCATTTGTTCCGATACACTATGCGATGTTGTACATTATTTTTTTTGTTGAATTGTATGTCATGTCTCTGTCGCCTGTGCATTAGATTGGTACTGAGAGTACGTTATTTTGTATTCGACTAGATAGATATGGCCGTAATTATACATCATAAAAAATTTAGGTAGAGTTTAAAATTAATACTTTGCGACCACAACAGTTACTCAAATTATCCTAACATGCCGCGGATACTCATAAATATAGGTATACGTGAACCGGAAGACGTTCAACTTCAATTATTCCTGTGTAATTAATACATTTGGTTTTTATCGGTTTATGCATTCATTTGAGGCTGACTGTGAGTTTATGGACTGAATTGCACGCGCAATGATTGAACTGAATTGAATTTTATTGACTATTTTTTAAAGTTGGCATTATTGAACGCTACAATGTTATGAGGATTTTTGTAGCGAGAAAGGCTTGAGACTTGATGAAAGGCAAGAGCAAAACTGTGACAGAAACCGATTACACTAAATAAAAAAAAAACCTTATGGAAATAGAATTTTATCAAAATTATAAATCGCACGATAAAAACATTAACCAGACATTAATAACAATATCTACGACCATTTATTGCATACTTTGTTCATCGTGTAAACGGGCCTTCCATTGCACTACAGCAAATAAGGAAGAGCGTGTGCGGCGGCGGCGCGGCGGCGGGTGGCGATCGAGGGAATATTGGCGGATAGAAGGTGTCTGGTGTCGTCATTACCGTCCGCGGAGTGGGCGGGTTGGGGAGCACCGCCGGGTCAAGGTTAAGGGCGGGCGTCTCATATCGCACCCTACTACAGACTTATCGCACCATTGTGCGAGAACAACTATCACACAGTACAGCCACGAACGTACCTACGTAGTTGGGAGGAAGGAGGATCAGTGGTGGTACTTGTAGAGTTTAGCTAAATGTCTAAAATAAATGTCTTAAAAATTTGAACTTTTATATCAGTAGCTAAGGGGGTGCGTGTTACGCTTATTTTATGTTTTTAAATGGGCCTTTTTGTTCTGGGCGTATAGCGGCGATCAATATTCGGCCGTCTCTGGCCGCAAGAGCCGACTCTATGCTATTGCCTGACCAGTATCTCCGCACGGTGAATATCGCGCCGCTCGGATGCTGTAAACAATTTCGCGTGACTGTCGTTACTGACATGTTATGACATACACTTCACGATTACAATTTTCTGTTTAGAATACTAATGGTTTATGTCTCTGCTGCTTTTTGTATTGTATGGAATCGAACAAGAAGCACTTGCGAAAAACCTTTTGCGTAGACGATTATACAATAGGGTTTAAGTACTAAGTTTCTATTAATGTAGCTTCATTAATCTCTATTAATATAACTGAGCTCAGTTAGGCCGAAGGTAAATACTAGCGTTTATCGTTTCCGCCTTCAAAATGCTTGTGTTAAGGTTTAAAA
>NW_023593975.1:0-17935 GCF_014839805.1 Manduca sexta
TTACGTTCTTCGGCCCCGTTCATTTGCTTATTTCCAGCCTCTATCACTTAAACTTTCTCTACCATTTGTATTCTCATATCGATTTTTACTCATCTCCATCGAGTAATCCGTACCCACGTTTTGGTACATCTATAAACTCAAGCTTATCACACAGTAGTTAAAATCACTCACTCTTTCATTTGACTCCTCCAGTCTCTCACTCAGACATTCACTCCCACATTCTCTCAATCACTCACCCCTTCACTTACATCTACTCATCCAGCACACTTACGTGATTCTGAAGTCTACGCCGTGCTTCAACTTCTTGTCGGTGGGGCAGAGCTGCCGCGAGGTGTAGTGTTTGTGCCCGTTCAGACGCTTGTCCATCGCTTCCAGCAGCTGCTGGTCAGATATCTGAGGATCAAAAAGACCATTGTTAATTTACGTAGGATTATTTCGACATAATAACCACAAGGATGGAACAGGTTGGTTCGAAGGAAGAAACAGTCAAAGAGCATGTTCAGATACACCCTTACGACTCTTAGCCGATCGCGGCGGCATGGTCAAACGCTAGGTGTGCAGAATAGGAGTAAGTCAGGTCGCAGCTATCCGCACCGCTCTGTGTCGGACATGAATCCTCTTCCCCTTTTGTATATCTGTCTCACTCGCTCTTACTACCGCTCAGGGACGACTCATGTCGTGTGCGCATACTTTCTCATACATGAGTCCTTATCGCTCGCCACACCTCACTAAAACTCGGATCAGCGAGGTCGTGGCTCAGCCCTCAAACCCCTCAACTACTGAACCCTTAGGGCGCCTTGTTACCTTGGTAGGATTCAGGCACGCCTCGTCCATGATGGCGATGATGCCCTGATGTGGCGCGTCGATCAATTCGCAGATGATCCTGTTGTTGAAGTATTTGATGGGAGTCCATTGGATACCCTCGCGAGCGTACTCCTCCTGCTCTTGTTTCAGCACCAGCTCTGAAGAAAATTTAATTGATGGTGAGAGTTTGTTAGTGGTTTGGTGTTTTAGATTATAAATAGTAACAACTCATTCATCTATCTCTTCAATTATTTAGATGTGGTTGAAAAATTTTGCAATGAATTTTAAAAACTTTATAATAACTAAAATGTAGTTATTTTAACAGAATTACAATAATTCGATAGAAAAAATAGTACCTAATCAGGCTCGAAGGACCACGAAATAATTACTCATTCATAAATTATAAAAAAATCATATGTCTTTAAAATAGAGTATTTAACATAAATAAACTTTAATTACCAATAAACAGCTGCTGCAGCTTCTCGTTGCAGTAGTTGATGCAGAACTGCTCGAAGCTGTTCGTCTCGAAGATCTCGAACCCGTAGATGTCGAGCACGCCTATCAACGTGTTCTTGTACGTTCCAGACGGCACGTCGATGGCTTTGTTGATCTGGGAATTGGTATGACTGGTTGACCTCAGCGGCTGGATTTATAACTACCCTTGTTGTGTGTCAGGGTATAGTGTATAGTGTAATAACTCGTGATGGACAATCGAAGCCCTTATTTTTCCAATTGCGTTTTTTTTTTCTGGGAAGGTTTGTTTTCAGGACCCACATTTACATTTCTAGAGAGGACTTAGGAAGACATTTTCATCTATGAAATTGTTAACAACGATAACACAACGCCCAATTGATAGTTTGATGTTGCAACAAAGCACAATAACTAATAGAATACGGATTCAAAGCCCAGGTCGGGCAGTGATATTGAGTTTTTCTGCTCAGTATCAACCCGGAGTTTCAGGATGTGTGTGAGTAGATTCCTATATGCACCTGCTGCACAATCCATGTGAAGAGGCGGTCGTAGGCGGCCTTGGCGAGCGCGAGGCGCGTGTAGTGCGCGTCGGAGAGCGAGTGGTCCTTGCTGACGAGCTCGCCGCCCGCCGCCAGCACGCGCGCGCGCAGCACCGCGCGCAGCGCCGCCTCCGCCACGCCCAGCGCGCGCACGCACGCACGCAGCGGCCCGCCCACCGACAGCTGCCCCTCCGCAGACTCGCTGAACGTCAGCTCGCCCTGACACACATTATATGTCACTGATTTGGTATAGGTTGGCGAGGTCGGTAGAATTGCCTTACCCAGCGGTAGAGCTAGGGTTGCCATCAATTTTCGGTGAAATGTAGTATTTTATGGAAAAAGCACAAAATAGACAAATGTTATATATTTGTTACTGATTTATTTCTATAAAAGTTCGAACACACTGTCCCATCACTCAAAAGTTAATGTAAAGGATCGTCCATATAGTTTTTTAAAAAATGAAGGATTTGTTTCTTAAATTGAGGTGTTGAAAATATAAAACTTTTGCGTACTATACATTTTTTAACAGAATATAGTACGCAGACCAAAATATAGTACAATACTATATATTATACTCGTAGTACAGTTGGAAACCCTACCCAGAACCGACATTACATATACAGCTTTGCAAAATATCGCATATCAGTAAAATTGCCAGAGCATATAATCCGCCTCGCCCTATCTTCAAGCTTTACAATTTCAACTTGCCAACAATTCTTCAAACAATATGTGTTTGTGGGCGATAGTCAGCCACTAATCATTTGCCTACCCAGACTAAAAAAATCCAAATTATGTACTATAAAGAACTACCTATACTTGATACTTACCAGTAGTACAACTCCAGCTACGATATTCCATATCTCCTCGACGACAGAGCTGCTGAAGCCCAAAGCAGTAAAGGCACTGTTGGTAACAGAATAAAGTTTAGAATCCTGCGCCGTCGTCCTCTCGCTGCCCAGGATCTTGTACGCCGCGCTTGACGATAGACCGAAATTCTTCGTTTGCGCGTTGTTCGTGCTTAACAACTGCAAAAATATAATATTTCTAAATTTATAAAGGTTGGACTACAGGATATTTATAACAGCCTGGCCATAGCATCATACACAATTAAAAAAAAAAAAAGAAAATAATTTTAAATAAAACTATATTTCGGATTTCATCGCTGTTTTTATGTATTATTATAATTTTTCCCAACATTTCGAAGACTTTACAGCCTTCACGGTCACAGGGCTGACTGACAATCCCTCCCGTGACCATGAAGGTTTCATTTATACGTCATAATTCGCATAAACATAAATCATTAAACTCACAATCCTCATTTACATCCTTAACAAAACATCTTCATTACCTGGTAGAAAGCGTGGAAGTTCCTCTCGCCGGGCTGCAGGCCGACCACCCGACTCTTCTCGAGAAGATAGTTGCTGATGTGTCCGCCGACCGGGTCGCCCTTGTAGTCGAAGTGGATGTCCATGTACTTGCCGAAACGCGACGAGTTGTCGTTGCGAGTCGTCTTCGCGTTGCCGAAAGTCTCCAAGATCGAGTTCGATTGAATTAGAACGTTCTTTACTCTGTAATTAGGTTGACATTTGTTTGTTAATGAAACCGTTTTTTGGATTATAAATTGCATTGAATTTTTGCAAGTTATAAACTTTTTTCGATGATGCAAGCACTGTGTGACTAAAGAACTATATATCATTGGAATAAAAGTATTTTTCGGATTTAATCGCCGTTTTTTATGTAATAATTTTGTGCCGTTTTAAAGACTTTGCAGCCTTCATGTTCACGGAGTACAGAAGTGTTGCTAGTCCGAAAAGTCTAAGTCACAATGTCTACTTATATTTTATAATTATACAATTCTATTTGAATTATTTTAGCTATTGTAGTGCAAACACCTCCGTGACTATGAAGGCTGCAATCTTCGAAACGTCTGGAGAAAATTATAATATAAAGGAACCGCAATAAAATCCGTAAAATAGATTTATTACAATGTGTAACATTCGCGTAAACCTCTTATGTTTAGTTCTTAAAGTATTTATCGTTAATTTGAGAGCATTTGGGTATGTAAAATCAAACGTAGCCTTGTATAAATTTAAAGGCGTTTTTGTAGACAAAAGTGGTACGGTACTCATTTATAAAAAAACACAAATGAATTATAATAAATAGGTACCTGTCTATATATTCCCTGTGCACCTGTGTGGTGTTCGCCGCTATGTATTTCATTATGAACTTGGAAGCCTCCGTCTTCCCGGCGCCAGACTCCCCAGATATCAATACGCACGTATCCTTGCCCTGTACAAAAAAAAATTGCAAACGTAAGATCACGGCTCTCAATTGTCCCGGAAGAGGTGGGCAGAGGTCTAACTATTCTATCCATTCGTACAATATATCCGTCCTATAATTAAATACAAGTACACATCTCGCAATATCCGGCAAAAATTACAATAAATAGCAACTGATCCTCAAACATATGTCAAACGTGAGAACTGAACTCAGAACCACACTCACACGTAAACTGCGTTGAAATCAAAGATAGTTGCACTTTTATAAAAAAAAAATATATACATCTGTGTTTTCCTCTTTTAATCCTCGCTGCGCCCTAATGACCACCAGACTATCGGGTTTAATAAAAATTAAAAATGTAATGTTATTATGACAAAACAAACACCTAGAGCTCTTTTAAGGCCTAAGAAATAAAAAAATAAACACTCCCACCAACAAACTTTATTAGATACTTGAGTAATTACTGCTTTGAGAACGAGCATTAACTCTAAACCGATTACTGCGGTGATTAATGGATTAGGGTTCTCTGCTTAAGTATTAGCCGTGAGGAAACTGTCTTAAGGCTTCCGATCTCAAACCCACAATAAACTTTAACTCTTTAGTTGGTAGCAACTAAGCTTGTTTTAAATCATCAAGGGCAGTATTAATAGATGCATCTGAGACTCGCTCTCAAGTGTGATATCAGCCGAGATGCTGTCAATTAAATGTCAGCATCTTAAAATAGTCGCAATTTAAAACACAAACAACACCAGCTAAATGATATCTTAAGTCATAATATATGACAGATTTTGACAAGTAAGTTTTGTTTACTTGAGCTCCGACTCGGCAACATGCTCTCCTTCTCTCTCTCTCTCTCTCTCTCCTTCTCTGGTCTCCTTCTTTAACTAAAATATTCTGAATACGTTAAATCCTACATCGAAATATACGAGTATTTCAGCACCACGCTAATTGTCTTTGATGGGGACACAACCCGGGAAATCTTTCATGATTGTCGGCTGGACCATGGCGACAATTAATTGCATCAAAGGCACAATCCAATTAAAATAATATTCTAGGAGGTGATTACTATCTATACGCAAGTTAAGAATGTCTATCTTTGCCCCCATCGGATAGTACAACCACTGTCGAGTTCCAGTTGGGAAAAACTACTGGCTTTACGATAATTAGGCAATGTCACGAAGATAACGGGTGCAGAGCAATACTAATGCTTTGTTATGCAAACTGCAGGTGGATTTACTACGATTTATGAACAGTCATTCCGGTTACCGTCAGACTTCTCGACTGGTCGATAAAAATCATTCGCTAAAGCGAGCTGCTTGCTCGTCCTATCGTTTAATAAAAAGCAGTCGGTAAAAACTGCATGAAACTCGGGTGGTCTCAACGCTGCCTTCAAATAACCGTTGCCAATTTTACAACTCGACGAACATCGTTTCTTCGAATATTGATTTGCGCGTACGCCGTAAAATCATAACGCGCTGTACTGATTGAAACTTCTTTATTGGTTATAAATGTAAAATTGTGATGGTTCGTCGAATGGTTTTCTGTTAAATATCTTAATAGCCACAACTAAGGTAATGGAATCTTGACCTGGAGTATGTTAATGACATCTATAGGAACATGAGTGTGAGGAAAATTGGAAATCTTGGGGAAAGCTCGCGATGTTCATTATATGATAAAAGAGTTTAGAATTTCTTGTGTTAATTTACACAAGCATTCCTTTTAAACGTGTAGGGGCTTTCCAATATCAAAAATGCAGTAATCATTTTTTGCTGTTAACAAGCCAAGTTGTTAAAACCCGCCATAGTGGCCCACGTAACTGTCGCGTTCCGGGATGAGCCTATGTATATCCGTTTCCAATAGGCCGGCATAACTGTGTCGACTGTTTTTCTCATCAGTCGACATTCTATTAGACCCCACTCCAGTTACCATCAGGTGCAGTGGGGTTACTCTGCCATGTCCGAATAAAAAAGAAAAAAAAGATTTAAAAATATACCCTAGAACCTTTCTAAGTTCTGCCATCCATGTTCGCCATCTTCTGATGGCGTCATGCAGGCGTCAAGCGAAAATATCTACTATATCAAATCTTTACCGAAACATTTTCGAAGAATCCGTTCCGTTGTATATCTATTTGTCATAATATTATGTGTCTTAAATTAGACCTTATCTTAGACCTTCCAAAAGCTTGATTCTCTGATAGATTAATAGTATAAACATAATGCCGGTCCGCGAGACGTGTTTACAAATACGTCCATTGTTAATGTTGTTTAGGATGTAACTGCTAATTCTATTACTCGTACGACACATAACATAATGTTTGTAACTGGAGATAACGAGACTAAGATCTAACATCATCTTGGTTGTTGTCTGTTTTCGGGTATTTCTAAAACTTGAACTTGAATTAATTCGATACTCATTCAGTTATCACGATTTTGCGTATATCTCCCATTTTCTCGCTGACTGTATCAGTGTATATTTTATCCAAATTCTGTAAATGCACGTCAAAATTGTTAGGATGCTGAAGTAACTTCGATTAAAATAAAATGAAATATCACCGACTACAGCAACATTTTCACAAATATTTTACCAACCAACCGACCAGTACGTCTGTCAACACTCAGAGTTTTTATAGCTTACAAATACCATAACTTTTTTTTAACAAAATATCACCAACGTCAACAAAATTTCCTGTAGCTACAGTTGATAACTTAGCTGTCTTTGTGGACCCATCTCTAAAATCCACTTAGTATATAAAAAAAGGATTTACGACTGTAGCTACTAGATTTAGTTCGCGACTAACAAATCCCATCCTGGAAAGTGTCATTAATTCCCGCGGATGCGGATGCACTCCATCCATTGCGTAATGAATTTGCAATCGGGTCGTGTGAAGGAAATTTTATACTAGGCTTTTAAAAGTTTTTTAAAAGATTTCCGATATAGAAGACCGAAATTTGTCGCCAAAATGATTGTCAACGTATGTGGCGTATGAAAAAGTATCAATATGGTGAATACGTCATAAAAACCTTCAGGTAAAAAATCAAAAGACCGCAGCAAAGTGGTGCCAAGTTTAACAAAAACGAAGGATGATAAATCTCCTAAACCTCCTCTATTTTTATTGATTTGGATTTTCTATTGGTATTTCCTTTAATTCCGACACATCCATATTTTTTTCGTATTGTGTGTTTAATATCTATGAGACGTGGTGATCACTATGTACAATACGACCCAGCTGCTCTTTTGATATATAATACAATGATAAGAAACAGATAATTTATGTAAGGTGACTTACTCTTACTCTTAACTCGCTAATATTTTCAATCATTTAGCGGTAACAAGGGGTGAGTTCTCACATACAGTTCCGTTCATATTCAATTACTGAAAGGTCAAAGAGGACACTAAAACAAATGTATTTACCGACAGCAACGTATTTAAGGCTGTTAACACGACATAAGTGGAGTTAACGTTAATAGTTAAAGTTAATAAGAAACACATTTCATGAGGGTAGGACACAAGAGGGCAAAGAGAAGAGTTAACGAAGTAGTAAAACTCTACTTCGATGACGATATAAATTTGTATGAAAACAATTACGACACTAGACTATCGTAAAAAATACGAAATATAGCAAAAAAAATTATGAATATTGATCATCTGATGGAAAGTAATAGTGCAAAGTTCCTCGTTAATTTGCTACCTTAAGGATTTTTTTTTTTTGTAACATACAATTAAATAAATCCACTGCATATAATGATAAATGTAGTAGGGTTCAGAATTCAGATTTAGTGACGACTAACGAGAGCTGATTACCCCTCGCCAGTCAACACAGTTATGCCTGGTTGAATCCGTTAACAACTGACACCATTCAAACAGGCCGGCAAGAGATATTCAATCCTGTATCAGTTATTACTGCATTTGACCCTTATTACTATCATCGAAATAGTCTTCCACCGTAAAAACATCTTTACCTGCTGCCGCAAGACCCTCTGGCAGGCATCGGCCACTGCATACACATGCGGCTGCACTTCAAACATCTCCCTCCCCCTGTACTGGGCCATGTGCTGCGCGCCATAGATGTCCAGGTTCTTGTAAGGATTCACCGAGACCAGCACTTCGCCGATGTAGGTATAGATCTTGTTGTGTTGAAACCTACGGAAGAAAGAAGGGGGTTAGATTATCAAAATAAAATAAATAACTTTGTTCCTGAAAGGGTAGGCAGAGGTGAGATATCAGGGCATCCTTTATTCGCCAAGTGGAACGTCTCCTATAATGAAATAGGAGACAAGCTCATCGCCATATCAGGTACAAATTCTATACTCCGTACTCACATTGTGAAAAAAAAAAACAATATCACTTTGCCTTAACCAGGTATCTGAACCCGGGACCTCATCGGGGAGCGGTATAATTTCATGCACGCAATACAAGTACGCCCAAATAATAATGTTAACATGGGTCATGGTTTAGGAGGGCCCAAAAATTGTGGCTCAGGATAATGGTATAAAATAACACGTGACTTCAATTCCACAGCATTTACCCTAAACAGCTCTTTCAATACAATACAGGAGAAATTGTCCCTTAGAATGAGAAACCAAAATTAATTCTTGCGTCAATCATGACCGCATAAATTAAAGTGTGGTATTGAATGTATTTTTATTGTGTAGATAAAAGAAAATATTTTTAATTATAGTGACAGACTCAGAATTAAGCTAAAAGTTATAATATCTATATGTAACGAAAATGTAGGTTTGAAAGAACGAATGGATGTTTATATGCACTTCTGATATAGAATCATTTAACATAATGCCAAGTGCGAAAACCGTTTATTATACCTCATAAAATCCTTTACATAAATCATAATTTCATTTTGATAGTATCTAAAAATTAGGGTCAAAATTTAACCAAACAATCCGTAACATTATAATGTTACACGATTCATTTCCACTGATACGTAGCGATTACAACCGTCGGGACAATTGTCCCACGAGTGTATAACTAACAGCTCTTGCATCACAATAGCTATAACTCCAGGAAAATACAGTAACGTTTAATTACATAATTATGAACTCACGACCCTGCCTATAATGTTTTTTCCTGGATAAAATATCTGTGATCTTCTTCAGATTTTCCTTTTCAAATTCCACCAAAATCACTGCATATAAGTGATTGCATATTGACATTGTAGCCAGGGTAACTATTGGACATAATAAGACTAACATCTCATCTTAACATCAGCTCAGGATGGCGAGCGCAGTGAAATACCAAACAATACTATGTCATTTAAGGTGTTGGATGGTGTTTCTACTGTTTATGGGCGGTCGTATCGCTTACCATCAGGCGAACGGCAACCTCGACTCGTTATTCAAAACAAAAAAAAAGAAAAATGATATATCGCCGGGTGGGAGGAAATAGCGAATCCATCTGCATTGTCTATTACCTACCTACCCATACAAACACCTAGTGATTATTAGATGTCTTTGGTCTCATTGATTGCAGTGTAGTTCCAGAAATAAAATTATTAAATTCTGATATTGCTACTGTGTATGGCCAGACCTTACCTGATCGCCTTGTAGTTGTTAAAAAAATCTGTGTAGGTTACCATGTGGGCTTTTAATTGCTTAGTTATTATAACAAATATCTATTATATACGTTTAAGTTATTAAAAAATATTATACCATGAGTCATAGCGAAAATTTTATAGAATCCCTACCAGGTTTAGGGGACCGTGTATAAATTACGCGAAAAATTAGGGAGCGGCCACACCGCAAGACGTATAGCGGGTTATCAAAGGGTGGAAATGATATTGCGTGACAACGTGACTAATAAATAATTTAGGTTTGGTTTGACAAGCGGAATATACAGTAACAAGACGCAAAATTTCGAATTATAAATGCCACACGCTGAACTTCAATAGCCTCATCATGCTAGATGAGAGTTGCACTGCCAGCAGGGCCAATCTACACATCAAAAAGCGAAATTTCCCCGTCGGAAATAATTTCCGAAAACCGTACCTCATTTTGGAAAAAAATAACAGCTTCGTGAAGGCAACAATGCTACAAACCAAACACAACAACGGTTACATTTTTCTGCTTGCAATGATACCACATGAACTTACCACCTTACACGATATCAGACAATACAAACGAAATCAATCATTCCAAAATATATTCTACGAAAAACATTTCCCTATAGGTCAAATCATGAATAGGTGCAAATAATGAACTACATTTCTGAAAGAAACCAACTCAAAAAGAATGTTTGCGCGAAATTAACGAAGTCGTTCTTGAAATCTTTGGGGGAGGCCTATGTTCAGCTTTGGACACTCATATTCTGTAGGGCACCCTGTAGCTGTTCATGATGATGATGTACAAAAAATATCTGGTAACAATTTTGGAAGTTGTTTGTAAGGCAAAACCAGAAGATTAATAAATATTGATATAGGTCATTTTATTTCTAAGGGTCCAAAGTATATCATGTGCAGGACACTCCACAAAGCGTAGGACGTACGTGCCCGTGCATACGTCACGGTAATAAGCTTCAGCATATCGTTATTACTGTCAGGATCGCGTGTCTGAGTAGGCGGGTTAGCGGGTCGATGACCCGAGGCTTGCACGCTCCTCTTTTGACTGACACATTTAGTTGCAAAACGATGATTTTCCGGTGTCTAACATTATATTGATGAAACAAACTGCCATTAGTTTCATTCGGTCAGCCTAGTCCAGTCTTGTGGATTCTTCTAAGTCGTAGAATCCTGTTGGTAGCTTTTTCTGGTCTTAATGCATATGGATTATCTCAAAATATAAAGAAGGCATGCTAGTTATCAGCATCATTATCATCAGCAGCAGGATGTCCAATGCTGAACACGGGCCTCCCCTAAAGATTTCCAGATTGGGAGCGGCCTACATTCAGCTACCTTCTGAGACTTTTGTTAGATCATCTGTTTTGTGGATTCTTCTAAGTTGTTGAATCCAATTGATAGTTTTGTCTACTGATAATGCTTATGGATCGTCTCTAGATACAATGAAGTCATCCCAATTATCACTAATCTAAAGAACACCCGAGCGTTAACTAAAGCTGGATCTTACATACTGAAATACGATAAGTTCTTTCAATCTTCAGCATTGACAATGTGTTTGAATTATCTTACATAGATGCTGATGTACTTAACCAAAACGTCGAAACAGTCTGACACTATAAAATGGCTTACCAGCATACCCGTTCCGTGGTGGTGTGTAATCTATAGAAACAAATCAACAAATAGGAATACATGATGACGAGACACGCCTCTTTCGCTTGACATTTAACTTCAATTGCACATCATTACCTCCCTGCACCCTGATAAAAAGCTGATTCGACAAAAACAATGCATAGTGGAGTACTGACAGACATCATTTCATTTCAACACAATCATAATAATATGTAATTACTAAAACATAAAAGAACAAAACAATGAAATGCGTGAACATTACGCGCGCAAAACGCAAGCGAAGAAAATGTAGTTTATTAGAGTATTACGATGTATAACTTGTGTGATGTGTGTAAAAATACACAGAAGTCGTAGTGTCTTCAAAACACATTTACCGTGAACAAGCGTGAAGGGCAGTCAGTTCGCAATGACTGCATGATTTAAAACAATCCGCCGCATCATGATTTTATTTGTAAACCTTACTATCTTACTAATAATATAGTTTGTAAAGATTTTTCGATGTTAGTTAGAAGTAAACGTAGAAACTTCTAAACGGATTTATGGAATTTGGTGCTCCTATCCTGAAAAACGCATAGGAAGATTTTTATTCCTGGAATAGATTTTAAAGTCAGTCTCTCAGATCAAATTCATTCAAAACCTCCAAGATCCTTGAGTAGTCTAAGTCAGAGTTTCAGAAACCCCATTCAAGAGTCTCTAATTGCACCTTGAAGTCGCGATGACTTCACCCAACTGCGTCTCTAGATATAACTTTATAAGTTCATTTAAATAAACTCACATAAGCTGCTTCAAATAAAACTCAATATTTTCGGCAACAAAGCCTTCGTCTTCGTGGTTATGTAAATTGGTAAAGAAAGTAACATAAGGTTTTGCAAATACTTGTTAAAAAGTGATACTGCCATAATATGAATTGTACAAGCCACAGAATAATGTTAGCTTAGAACAATCTAGACACAAACAAGCTAACAGATTTTGCTACATTCCTTGATCTTTTAAAAGGATGTGGATAAATGGAAATCCTTTTACAATCATATTTATAAGATATCGCCTAACTCTGCTACAGAAATTATATAAAAAACATGTCCAAAACATTGCGGCGACGCGGCCCACATTTGTTGCGCGTGCGCACAATGACGTCACCCGAACCGCCAGCCGAGAGCCTCCGCGGCCGGTTTGCAGTTCAAGATCAGAGCGCGAGGTCATGTTTACTAGACATGCTTGCCGATTGAATCATGCCTTACTATAAATATATACGATTAGATTAAATTGAAGGCTACTAAATACTACCTCACATCTTCTGTTTATGTAATAAAATGTTAAAAACAGACTGATAGATATAATAGAGGCGGGAACGTCGCTCGAAATGGTGGTAAGCACAGCGATATCAACGACTGCGCATAATAGAAGCAACACCGCTGAAATCATTAAATTACAAGCACTACAATATTACATGCAGTGGTTCCTACCTAACTAGAAGGTTCTTAGCAACAGCCAAGTCTATTGCTAGTACAGCGATGAAATCAACACATATGCCCTTAACGGTGAAGGAAAACATCGTGAGGAAACCTACACACCTGAGTAGTTCTCTATAAGAATTTCGAAGGTGTGTGAAGTCTACCAATCCGCACTAGGTCAGCGTGGTGGACTAAGGCCTAATCCCTCTCAGTAGTAACGTAGGCCCTTGCCCAACAATAGGTCAGTATAAAATACAGGGCTGATATTTATACCCTATACAAACGTTAACACTTGTACTTTTTATAACCTTGAATACAACTATATACATAAAGGGTCACCCACAAACTGTGTTACATAAATCACTTGTATTTACCTCATCGTCCCACGTAATGTCAGTCGTCAATGGTCACGTTATGACTCATTTCCTATGCGACATCTTACTCATAGTAATGCAAAAGCAATTATTTTAACTATAAACTCAAATTAGAAACATAGTTTCAAATTAGATACAATAAAATGTATCGGAACATGAGTGGACACAGAGAGTTTGAAGAAAAGAATAGCTAAGTCGCTTAGGTCCAAGAAATTCATCTTAGAGCAATTACAATCAAAATATTTGTTCTGGCGCAAACCCAGAAACAATCTATATTTATTGTACTAACAAGTCATGTTAAACATAACTTGAAATACTACATACAAATGCTTTATTTCATTTTTTCTAGAAATAAAATCACATTGAATGACCTGTCAATAAATCATAGAAAAGACGGCACGCTGCCTTAGAAATGATTTATCTAGACGTCAAAAGCATGCTCAGACCCTCATCATAGCGACCGATCCAGGAGTTATCTTGACATGAGATTGACAAGTCAATATGCAAGATCAAGAGTCTAGAGTCGACGCCTAGGTTCAGCCTACCGGAGCTTCAATCAAGATTTTATTCATATTTTCCTTCGTGAAAGACATCACTCATTATGTCACCGATTTCTTTTGCAATTTTCACAACTTTGTAAAAATAAGTGAAGGTTTATTAAAACATTATATATTTTATCCTCCTTTTTAATAGATATGTATATGTTCACATGGGCAGAGCCGTGAGTAAAACCTATTAAACTAATTGCACTTGCAATTACAACTACCTAAGACCTATATTATTTGCGATTACAATAGTGACGTCTTTACCTGAGTCACATGGATGATCAGCCACTGACTCACACCATTATCCATTGTATTCATGAATAACTTACACAAAAGCATTACATAAAAACAACACAAGAGGCGTTTGTGCAAACATTCATCGTCGTGCGGTGACACAGTTTCGTTTTGTGCGAAAAGTCGTTTCAACTGGTGCCGCTAGATGGCGTTATAATGAATATTTTAAACACGCTTTTACCTTAAACTTAAAGTCGACTACGACATGAACTTAAAAATTCTTTACATTAATTCAAAACTTTCGATTGTATTTCAAGTATAAAATGTATCACTTATGATTAGACATTTATGGGTATTAATTCCAATAAAACGGCAATTTTTATTCCACACATTTCTAGAAGAGCCAGCGCATGAGCAACTATATAACCTGTTATAAATCAATGTCCCGCCGGCCTTTAGTTAAGTAGAAGTTATAATAAACTCTTTTCTTAAGAAAGTTCACAGACACAAATCAATCTGCACCTACCATACAAGGACGACGTATATGGACGTCGACGTCAGCTATCACGGGCGGCGGCGTCGACGCGTCTTGGAGACCCGCTGACCTCACACATTGGGTAAGGTAAGGCCCTGCGCGTGAGTCGAATACCAAGCAGTTGCAACGGCAGTGCCATATCGGATGACGCGTGGCCTTGGACACTATTTAGCCTTAAGGTGCCAGTTTAGTACATCCTATCATTTAGATTTGCGAAGGTCAAGTTTTCAAATAGGTGGTACATTATACGTCTACCATATGCGCATACGCATTAACTATTTCTGCCACCATCTGTCTTACACCTGTTGTATTCCGGATTGAATACCGGTTGGAATTATAGTCCTTTTAAGTGATCTATAGTCCATTGAAATGTTACATTTTTTAGGCCTTACCTTGCGTTTTTTAGAGAACGCAATTTTATTTTTTTGAAGTGTAGGGGGGGTCAGTCTAAAGCTAAAACCAAGTTTGTGGGGTCGCCACCCTTGTCCCACGGCCGCCATCTTGAAAATAGGGGTTGAAATGGTTTTACGATGTATCTCTTAAACTATTTATCTGACAAAAAAATTATAAACATTTTTGTTGCAAATTAAATTCTCTACAACTTTGGTCTAGTAACTTTTGTCGTAGAACTATAAATAAAAAAGTTATGAGCGAAAATGTTAAGAAATTGAATGTTAAGCAATGTGCATTGCAACGTCATCAGAACGTGTGTTTATAAGGTTCATAATACTTTTTTGTACTCTCATTAATACCCAAATACCCAAGGGACCATTAGGGAACAAAAGAACATCTGCCTGCTATTATTATTATTATTTCTAACCTCTGTTGTTGTAAGAATAGCTGATAATATTATGTTGAAGTTGTCGTTCAACTTATATCTTTTAGTTGTGCTACATATTTCTGTACGTGCGGATGTATTTTATTCGATTTCGAATGATTTTAGACACGATTTTAACTTTAGTGAAAACTACTTTTTATTAGCATTTTGACTTTTAAAAGACTTTTAAAAGTCAAAATGCTAATAAATCTTATTACTACAACTTCAACACAATATTATCAGCTATTCTTACAATAAGAGAGGTTAGAAATAATAATAATAATAGCAGGCAGATGTTCTTTTGTTCCCTAATAGTCCTTGGGTATTTGGGTATTAATGAGAGTACAAAAAGTATTATAAACCTTATAAACACACGTTCTGATGACGTTGCAATGGACATTGCTTAACATTGAATTTCTTAACATTTTCGCTTATAACTTTTTATTTTATAGTTCTACGACAAAAGTTACTAGACCAAAGTTGTAGAGAATTTAATTTGCAACAAAAATGTTTATACATTTTTTGTCAGATAAATAGTTTAAGAGATACATCGTAAAACCATTTCAACCCTTATTTTCAAGATGGCGGCCGTGGGACAAGGGTGGCGACCCCACAAACTTGGTTTTAGCTTTAGACTGACCCCCCCTACACTTCAAAAAAATAAAATTGCGTCCTCTAAAAAACGCAACCCCAAATGTAACTTTTCAATGGATTACTATGTCAATAAGGAATCCATGTGCAAAATTTTTGAATTTCATTCTCACCAACGCATGTCGTGTATTATAAAACAGTAAAATTATGAATTTATAAGTAGATAAATTAGTAATTTTTCAAAGATTAGATCATATTAGATACATAGAAAGTGACATAATATATCAAACATATATGTCGAGACTAACGGCCTAACATCTTTATAGAAGGATGACAAACACTGCATTAGACACCTGATGATAAGGGATCATTCACATCACTACAACTATAATATGAATTACGATTTTTTCTCGATAATATATAAATAAATTTATTTAATTACGAAATTGGTATTACCAATTGGTATTACCAAAACGTAAACACCGGTAAAAAAAATTATAGTCATTCATTAGCCGATAAATTATTTTTCAAAGTAAACTAAACTGTATTCATTACGCAAAAGGCACATAAAGGTAAAGGTACACGGACGAGGACACGCACTAAAGCTAATAAATAATAAAGTTAGTTATAAATGAGGTTGTAATAGAGATATCCTTCGATATCACCTGACAGCTGTCACACGCGTGTTTGTCAAACACTAAAGTCACGTCCACCAAGTAATTAGCTTAATAAAATAAAACTATATGCCACGTCCTAAACGAAATAGTGTCACATGTTTCTCAGCCTAATGTATTTTAAAAATGGGCTAATACTGGTAATTTCATTTGCGAAATTATAGATAGTCTTCCCTGGTCATCTCATTAGATGTAAGCGGTAAAAATTAAAAAAAAAAAAAAACATTACAAATTGCTTTAAGGAGAAGTGTGTGCATTGCTTGTTTTTAACTTAATATTCACAATGAGCACTCTGCCAGCGACATGATCATATTCGCAGCTATCCTCGTTGGAGTCATACCGACATACACATTGCACATTAACCACATACGAGAATTTAATTAACAACATCATAATTGGGTTATCAGTTTCCTCTAATTACATAACCTATTATTATTCCATTCCAAAATAAATAATAAATTCTAAATTTAAAAATTGAATTTGTTCAAATTTCGAACGCGATATCGCAACAAAAAACCGCAAGACTCATTTCGTTCATTTCAATTTATTCGCGCCGTTTCCAATTCGTATACGAGTCGAGACAGATTAAAAACACGTGACGAAATGGAAATAATTCCACAATCTAAGAAGTCGAGCTGTTCAGCTCGCACAGCCTCGCGGCAGCATATCCTTGCATGAATCATCTCTGAGATGACGCAACCGATGACTGATAAAAAGCGCTTCATTCGATGTTTATTTATATCTTAACAGATGTTTGTATTGTGCTTCAATGATATCTTATTTGCTAAGATTGTGATACAGTTGACTTATCACTTATAATTTAAGTGCTTTCGTAATGTTTAATCTTGGTTTTGTTGAAGGAAATCCGTGCTATGCTTAATGCAATCGTATGGCTAACTAAACAGACTTCTCATTTGGAAAATTTGTTAAAACACTGTTGGCTGTATTTAAAAAAAAATCTATAGCTAAAATTAGTGAATTACTCTAGAAAATAAGTAAGATAAAATGGCGCGAATAATTTCCGAATTTGAAGGATATAATTTACTTTTGTGATTATTTCATAGAATTAAATGAATTTTTATATATCTAAAGCTTTATGGCCAATACTTTATCATTTATTTTTTAAATAGATAGAATATACCTCAGATGACTATATTGTTTATGTTTATTTCCACCGATGTGATAACAAACAAAAGTACGATTCTTTGAAAATGTCGTAGATCGTAGTAGTTCACGAGAATTACTATTATTCATCAAATACATTGTATTTCATGTATATTATTCATACGCAGAAAATATATATGCATAAGTTTTATATGTCGATACATATAAATTAGGCTCCATGCAGTTTCCTTAGTCCGGATATGAGAGCGCGCAGGGGCTCGTCACTTCCGCCCAAAATGTTTACGGAATATGATATTATGC
>NW_023593976.1:0-17929 GCF_014839805.1 Manduca sexta
CAAAAATAGTGTGTCATCAATCCACACTATTTAGACCCCATTCGCTCACCATCAGGTTCAATGGGGACTTAAATTAAATAAAGCGAGTGAAGTGTTTCATATAACTAGACGAGCATGCCGTTCGCCTGATGGTAAGCGATACGACCGCCCATAAACAGTAAAACACCACCACCAACCACCTTGAATTACAGTATTGTTTGGTATTCCACTGCTCTCGCCATTCTGAGACATGAGATGTCTTATAATGTCCATTTATCTTTCGTCATTAATTAAATATAATAAATATACTTACTGACTATTACGTATATCGGAATTTCTTCCTAAATGATTGTTCCGCACATCATGAACATGATATTGATGTCTTTTGAAGCGGCTTCCACTAGCTAGATCCGTAGTTTTTTTTTTCGGTTACCGGGTTCCATTTCTTTGTGTTTAGTGGAAAACAGTCTGCATCGTTCAGGATTCTGGAATTAAAATAGAATATAAGTACACATGCTTACACTAAAGACTTGTGTGTCAGGCTGACAAATTAACGTAGTGTAAAAAGAACATTATCACCCTAAAACCTCATTCAGACCTTAACCGTGTAGAGTAGAGAGAAGTTTATTAACTAAACATGAAAAAGTTGTCTATCAAGTATAAATTATAACCCGGCTAAATAGATAAGTCAAACGATTGACCTATTATCCATAGAACTGCCATTTTAATTTGTTCATGTTTTACTACATAAATAATTTTTAACTAATGTATAAAAATATACCTCAGAATTTCATTAGTTAACAGGTTTTAACTGGAAACATCTGGATTTTATCGCTCGGTATCGTATGCGAGAGCCCGACTGGGTAGATACCACCGCATGTCTATTTCCGCCGCACAGCAACATTGTGCAAGCAGTGTTCGGTTCCGGTTTGAAGGACATTCCGGTGTAACTACCCGACATTATGAGACCTAACATCTAATGTTTAAGGTTGACGTGGAAGTCCACACAGCGCTTTGTAATTCAAAGTCCGCGTTGTGTTACTGCTGTTAATAGACAATCGTGTTGCCAACAATCCAAGCGCTCTGCTAAAAAGTTGTAAATAATTTAGGAAGGTACTCACAGCCTATCAAACATGGGGTGCATTAAATGTTTCCAGAACTGTGTCCCGTCCCTTGCAGCGATCGGGCTCGAAGGACCAAACTCGATGTCATTGGCGACCGTTTCATACACGGGGAAGGCTTGGGCTGCAGTGTGTCCCACGACGCTGAAACACAGTACATATATTTCGCTATGGTATGAATGTCATTAGAATTCTACGAGGAATGCTTGGATATCTTGATAAATATGCAAGCCAACGGTTCGCTAGTCATCAGCAGCAATATACACTATGATAGTTTCCTATGTTTGATTTACTTTATACATTATAAAAATAAATTATTCTGTGAATTAGCATCAAACTTTGTTGAAAAATAAAGCAGTTTTTTATATTTGAAATATTGTGAGCAAAAGTAGGGGGCGTGGTGGGGTTATCGCGCTGTCTTTTCTCACTCACGCAACGTTATAGCCGATGGCACTGGGTGACGTCACATTTCAATATTACTGTAATTTGACAGCTTCCTTTCCAACAAATTTGAAAGCTTTCTAACTTATTTATTATTGCGTGGATTTTGAAAATTCTTTTCCGATAGAATTTGGATGAAATACTTCTTTGATAATTTATTTTAAAAAAAGTCAACTTTCTTATTGCATACACGCGTTTGCTACAATCTTTCCTTTCTTTAGACTTTTATCTTCATCACATACATATAATAGAATAACCGAACCCAGTGTGTCTGTATTGAAAGTATACTAATAATGAAATGGGGCGACTAAAGAATGAGTAATATAATAATTTAGTAATATTTTAATTATTTTGCCTGTCTGTTCTCTGTTAGTTTGCACGCCATTCCAAAACTCCTAAACGGAATTTTATTTATTCATTTGGTAGGGACGTCAAGGCAAACGTAGCGTGGAAAGCCATCTGGCTAGATGGTGGGACGACTTGCACAAGAGGGCCGGCATACACACTTAACTGTGTGAATAGGGCCGCAACAAATGTCCCTCGTGTATGGGTGTGTATTCCGTTTGGAGAGCGAGCGCACAATAATTGACTCGTGGAAAGCGGAATGCAGGGGGGTCAGGCCCAGGTCAGGTAATACGTGGAGGAGAAAGGTAACCAATTTCTTTCTGATTCGATTATCCCTAATCGATACTCACATTACAACTAGAGCTGCGACACCGAGATCCCTCACAGACCACATTCTGATACTTCAGTTAACCTGCGGTGAATGATGCTGTTCCCTGTCCACTCTCCCTTTTTATACAATACGAACCTTATAAGTATGCAAATTGGATTCAAATTATCTAATTATTATTTATTACATGTCATCCAAATGAAAAGATGTAGATTATTAACAGTTAATGTTATCGGAAAAGTCGAAGTCTATCGGCATTTCTTTCTGAATTTACTATGGTACTCCTGCATTGAGGCTGGTGGTAGGATATATTTTAAACCCGCCCGGATAGCGACCACAACATAAAGTGTTATAACCCGCCATAGAGGGCCACGTAAGTGTCGCGTTCCAGGATCAGACTGTGTATATCCGGTTCCAACAGGCCGGCATAATTGTGTCGACGGTCGAGGTGTAATATCTCTCGTCAGTTGACGTTCTATTGGACCCACTCCACTTACCATCAGGTACAGTGGCGTCACTTTGCGATGCCCGTGAAAAAGAAGACTCGGCAGTTCGTTTTTCTGGTCGAATTTCGGCCACGGCAGCCAATTTTAACAGGATCAGCCACGCAGAAGATATTATAGTGCCAAGTCTGTGCCCAATACAGATGCTATCTCTTTTCCTTAACTCTCATCGTCCTATGAGACGGCAATCTTATGACCCGAGACAGATTAGGTGGGGAATTCAGTGATGTATCAATTATTCTCTTCTAGCCGAATTTCTGCCACGGCTGCCCTCAGACTCTCGATTTAATTAATCATTCGTTTATTTAACTTTAGTGCCTTCCATAATACAAACAAATGGAAAATTATTAAGTATTTTAGGAACCTACATACATACATAAACCAACCTACATGGAGCGGCGGAAATAAAGTGGCTTACACTCACAAAAAATATAAATCCGGCACTGCGATGCTGATCCTGGCTTACAGGAGTTGTACCACTACAACACCGGTATGAGGACGGGAAGGTCTGCCTCCGTCGACCATCGCCCATAAACACGAATCATTTCCCCCGAGGCAGTTCTTGTGCGCTAGGTCTCCACACCGAATGCACGCCCATGCACGGAGGGACGTTTATCGTGACCCTAGGCACACAGTCAAATGTGTATACCTCATGGATGTAAGTACACATTGAGGCCTATGATGGATTATGAAAGAAATAACTTAGGATTGTAAAACGATTAGTGGATTTATGAACAGTAAAGACTAGACAACGACAAAGAGAAGTATACAATTTCTAAATTTAAAGCGGCATACTGCCAGTACTAGCTCACATTGGTTATTATTGTTTTTGGTTTATACTCTTTGCTACTATACAGTTTCAACTGCCTATGGAGGGAATCGCGAACATTTCCCTTCCTTTTTCGCTCCGCCTAGGGATTGCAATCCGGCCTCATTTTCAATCCGGCCACCTCACACACGACAATCATACACACCAGCGCGGTTATTTTGACAAAAAATGCAAACACCGGACCCGGTCACCGGACCCGGTATATTGGTGTCGGATCCGGTATTTGTATATTGATGCCGGATCCGCCGGATTACCGCATCCGACTTTCCGGATTGCAATCCCTAGCTCCGCCCATCCTAAGATGGTCCCTTCTCCTTCCTCAACTTTTCTTTCCAATTTTCCTCCAAGACCCTGCAGTCGCTAAGGCGAGAGATTCTAGTATCCCATTCGATGGGATTTGAGCGGCTCATTTTGACATTGCGTTACTAAATGAAACTACATACTCGTCTTCACCTTTGCTGACATTGTGCCAAAAATCATCCTTTAATAACTAATATTTCCACCAAAACTCCTGGTTTTATTTTTTGGTCAGTTTGTAGTTTAATGCGAATATGGTGTGTGTGAGTGTATTTCTGACTATAAGTGTAATGTTATTGCTGCGAATAATTCTCTAAGAGTAATAGCAGTGGCATTAGGGCGCGTAAGATTAAAAAATAGTTTTTATTGATATTTACGTTCGAGAGTTACATGTTAGCAGAAATAAAGACGAGTATGTGGTTACATTTATTAACGCACTTGTTGACCCGACAGACGTTGTCCCGGCTTAACTGTGAATTTGCAACGCGCATTCTGTCAATCGCTGACAGTTATTTCAGACAATTGACTGTTATATTAAATTAATATTTTCGTTAAGTTTTCTTAAATTTTCTAATATTCCGCGCAATAATTTGATTTTTTTCTTTCATAAGAACCTTCTCCTGAGAATAACAAACACAAAAAAAATTTAGTGAAATTGGTCCAGCCGTTCACGCGTGATGGCGTGACCAAGGGAAATAGGGATTCATTTTTATATACATAGATAAAGAAAAACAAGTATTTCGAAGCGTTTATTTATTATACACAGGAACATTAACAGTTTACACATACAATTAATATTAGTTCAGTTTTCTTAGTATTGTATTGTTCTTATGTGCTTACCAAATAAAGATGTACCAACATTCATAAAATATACACTTATTACAAACAGACTGTCATAATAGTATGACACTAGAAATTAGCGCTTATTTAATCAAGGTAATATGGTTAACAAATTTAAACATTAATATAAAATATTAAAAAAAAAACAACATATAACCAATTCCAAGAACCTGGATATCATATCTTAAACCCACCAAATACCATTTTAATACCATCAATTCTAACATACCATAAATATTATTAATAACAAAATCTATACTTGGTCCACATCGGCTATGGTTTGAGAGAAAAACAATGTCAGCATTTTATTTTTGCATATTTTTAAGGAATCGGAGAATATGTCAAGATCAGATAATTTAGTGCACATCATACTATAACTATCGCATGTCCGGTTAAACGGTGAATGGAGCCCTTGATTCGATCTATATGGAGGGCCCTGATGAATTTTGTTTAGTGGGTGTCTGGGAAAATTGTAAGGAACAATTATATTGATTTGTTCCAGTAAACTGCATTCATAAGCTCCACTAAACAGTTTGTGCGTTTTGGAATTTTTAATTTGTTCAGCTACATTCGTGGGCTGATTGTACCAATAAAACACACAAAGACTAGACACACACATATATTACAATAATTGTACTTGATATCAATACGTTACATAATACTGTTAAACGCCGCGCCGAGCCGCGCCGCAGAAGGGTAGATAAGAGGATGATCTCGGCCTATCACGCTCTGGACTGCTTCTGAAATATAACACATAGTAACGTATTGTACAATTCTGTGGTCGATCTAAAGCTGGAGCGTACGGTCAGCCACCAACCTATCTGAATGAATTTGAAAATTCGAACAAAAATCAATATAATTTTCACAAATTTTACTAAAACAAACTTTGAAGGGTTTATTTGAGATAAAGAAATAAGAATGTTTCTATTGAATTAATGCGTATAAGTGTTTTGAATTAATGGATTTGTTGAGCTACTCTTGTGGCGGACTGAACAACAAATTGTCATGCGCGTGTAGGCTGGAATTCCCTAAACGCCCCTCATAACCCTCTCACTCACCCATGCAGGTAAGATACAAACACAACATCACACATATGCAACCAGAGCACCCACTTTCCCCCTAATGTATTCCATGATGTGCTAGGGGCGAGCCTATCGCCATATCGGGCACAAATTCCAGACTCCGGACTAATACTGAGCAGAAAAACAAAACATATCACTTTGCCTGAATCGGGATTCGAACCCAGAACCTCAGAGCGCTGCCGTGCATTCAGTAAACAGTAGGTACGACTACACTATAGGCATAATAATCAGGAAAATGTAATACTAGGTTGATGGTTTGCGCATTTGTAGAGGATGGATGATAGGAGAGTGACAAAGAGGACATATAAGGCGAATGTGGATGGAAGAGCCGGTAGGGGTCAACAGCATCGAACTCTCGAATGTCAGATGTCATTGTTCGTGAAGTCCAGGTCAAGTACCCTGAACGGGCGGGAATGCATGAAAAGATTGATAGAGTGGAGGAAGAGAGAGAAGTATGCCAAAATCGCACGAGGTAGCAATCTATAGTCTCTGCCTACCCCTATTTAGAGGCGAGATATCATGTATGTATATACGTAATAGTTACCTGTTTATATTGGCTGAATTAATCAACTTCCTCATCCTCCGCTGGAGGTGAGACTAATAAACTACCGTCAAATGTCGGCCGTAGTATATCGTTATTTGGGATTTGCGATAATTGTCCAATCCACCTACAATTAATTAAATATATTGGTAAAAAATGTGGTTACATTATATATCTCCCCCTTCTTCCTCTCACCAGAGGGAATTCTGGTGCCCTTGGCCTCCACAGCGAATGCACGCCTATACACCAGGGGACATCCGTCGCGGCCTTAGGCACCCAGTTACGTGTGTATGCCTCATGGTTGCCAATTGGAGCCTATGAGGGCTCACGAACAATTCCTGGCCTTCCCCTCTCCTTAAATCCAAAAAGGGTTCCTTTCTTTTCCCCCACAATTCCTATCCCCAGATATCGCCTCCCAACTTTCCTTCAGGGCCCTTCAGCCGCTAAGCCTGGGGATTCCAGTATTCTATACGCAGGTTTCCTCCTGTGTTGACTGCGGGGTTGATACTCAAAAAAAATAGTGTGTCATCAGTCCACACTATTTAGACCCCATTCGCTCACCATCAGGTTCAATGGGGACTTAAATTAAATAAAGCGAGTGAAGTGTTTCATATAACTAGACGAGCATGCCGTTCGCCTGATGGTAAGCGATACGACCGCCCATAAACAGTAAAAACACCACCACCAACCACCTTGAATTACAGTATTGTTTGGTATTCCACTGCGCTCACCATTCTGAGACATGAGATGTCTTATAATGTCCAGTCGTCTTTCGTCATTAATTAAATATAATAAATATACTTACTGACTATTAGGTATATCGGAATTTGTTCCTAAATCATTATTCCGCACGTCATTAACAAAATATTGATGTCTTTTGAAGCGGCTTCCACTAGCTAGATCCGTAGTTTTTTTCGGTTACCGGGTTCCATTTCTTTGTGTTTAGTGGAAAACAGTCTGCATCGTTCAGGATTCTGGAATTAAAATAGAATATAAGTACACATGCTTACACTAAAGACTTGTGTGTCAGGCTGACAAATTGTAAAAAGAACATTATCACCCTAAAACCTCATTCAGACCTTAACCGTGTAGAGTAGAGAGAAGTTTATTAACTAAACGTGAAAAGATCTGATCTCTACCGGACTAATCTATCTGTACTACCCACGAGGCATTCTTGCGCGCTCGGTGTTCATACCGATTGCACGCCCATTCACCCGGGACATATTTTGTCGCGGCTCTAGGCACACAGTTTAGTGCGTATACCTCATGACAGATAGACAACTGAAGTAAAGTTGTATCTCAATATTAGCCAATCACAGCGCTCCTTCGCATACGCACTGCGACTATCATGCCGAAAGCACAAACATTATCACAGCATTACTCTACTCACAAAGGTTAATTAGATAATGTTTATGAATATGGACATAATATACTCGCTACTAAATTGATATACTAGCGTTGTTCGTGCTAGTTTTAGGCGACACTACAAGATATAATAAGATGCATAAGCAATGATAATATGTTTGTCAATATTTTTGTTGAAGTGAAATGTGAAAGCTTTCGCGTTTTCTGTTTTTTTTTTTTGGTTAGCTAACTGATGCTCTCGTAAACTGAAGCAAGTGAACCGCTTTGAACAATCAAATAAATCTTATATTAGTCTCCACATGACTACGAAGGCTGCAGTCTTCGATACGTCAGAAGAAAATAATATAAAACCGCGATAAATCCTAAAAAAAGATTTATTACTTCTTTTAGTTAAGTAATTCGATTATTATTAACAACCAATGCAAAAACACATTTTAAATTAATATCTAAATGTATGTCATTGAAAATTGTCGTTAATGGTAATGTAACATTTAATTGATAAGTTAACTTCGTGGGCATGAGCTAGTGGTAAACGGAAACAATATTGTACATCATAGAATTATCTAAACGGACATAAGTCACTATTGATAAAAGGTTACATGTGGGAAATCCCCAGCGGTATAATTTCTGTGCGCATAAGTTTGCAGTGATTTTCAAACCTCATTAATAGTTTAGAATGTTAATATAAATTGGGTTCGGTGTTTGAATTTTTTTACACGTAGGTAAACTAGATAAACGCTTAATTCATAAAATTATATATTAAACGAAGAATACCATTAGACAAAAAAAATCAATATATGCTGTTCTTACTGGACACATATTTGACAAAAAAATTAGGATGTATTAAATTTATCCCGAAATAGATAATGTCAAAGTTTGATAAATAATTTTGAATTTCTAGCGCCCGTTAGTTCATTTATACATATTTTTGTTTACTATATAATAATAATATCAGCCCCATATTATATACTGTCCCACTACTGCACAAGCCGTTTCTACTACTAAGAGGGATTAGGATTTAGTCCACCACGCTGGCCTAGGGCGAATAGGTAGAATTTACACAACTTCAAAATTCTTAAAACTTCCCAGATGCACAGGTTTTCTCATGATGTTTTCCTTCACCGTTAAAGCGAGCGATAATTCACGAAGAATACACTTATCTTTAGAAAGGTAACCTGCAGACATCCGCATCGGCAGTCCGTTCTAATCCCTAATATATCCTATAACTAGGTCATCGCTTATAATGTACTAATGGTAGGTATTTTTATGTTGGTAGTTGGTACTATTATGTAGACTTTATTATGTTGGTAGTATGTTCATATTTCAAGAGCGATATCGTAGAGTTTAACGGTCCCCCCAGACAGAGGTCGAGACTCGACCTTCAGACCGCGCCACTGAGTATTCCTCGTAACTAATAACTATTATCGATTACAAAAGGAAAATATCGCCAGAAACCCTGTCTGTTAAAAGCATTCTGAAGGTTGGAAAAGCCGTGAATCTTTTTGGAAAAAATAAGTTCTGTTGAAGTACTTTACTGGTAGGTCTCGTGCGAAGGGCCGACTGGTTTTTTATTTTGAGTGGGTTTCCTTACAGTCTACCTCGGGAAAAACCTGCGGGATATTCCTTGGGGGAAGAAAGAGGAAAGGGATAGGAGCTTTCAAGGATGGGCAATGGAAAAAAGGAGAAGAAATTTCCACGAGCCCTTATACGTCTCAGTTTGTATTTCTACGCGGTTTACATTTAACTGAGTGACTAGATCCGCGACAAATGTGCCGCCACGCATTACCTCATATAGAATCTAAAATAGAAACCCGGCAAATACGAGTCGAACTCGCGCACCGAGGGTTCCGTACAAACGTGTAGGTATATAAGTAAACGTTCACCCATCACGACAATCGAGTCATAGTTATGGTATTTTTATCGCAAAATGAAATCCATAACATTACAATATGGAATGCTGGAGGAGCATAAATTAAAGACAAAGGTCTAAAAATTAGGTTTTCGGAATTTTTCCTTTATACATATGTTATATAAAACATTGCTTCATGCCAAATTTCAAGATTCTAGGTCGACTGGAAGTACCCTTTAGGTTTTGATTCCCTTGCGAGTAGTTGCGAGTTTGAAAATATACGGCTTAAATTGCTGTTTCTTTTGATTGCGTTGACGTAGAAGTTTGTTTTTGTTACAGCTTAAAGGTATTATAGACCTGAGTATTTGATATGACTTTCAATTGAATACCTCTACGCGTTCATGAGAAGAGGGGGTAGTAACTTTAAAATTATTAAAAATATTTTTATTATATGATGTAACTAAAAATTTACGGGTTTTGCAATTTTTCCTTTATCTGTACTGTAAGACGTTGCTTCGTACCAAATTTCAAGATTCTGAGTTCACAGTACCCTGTAGGTTTTGATTCCCTTGCGAGTTTCGAAAATTTGCGACACAAGCGGCCGTATCTTTTGATTGCGTTGACTTAGAATTTTGATTTTTTCACAGCTCCAAGGGACAGTAGACCTGAGTATTTCATATAAATTTCAGCTTGATACCTCAACGCGTTCCTGAGAAAAAGGGTCTTGACAGACGGACGGACAACAAAGTGATCCTATAAGGTGGTAGCTCAAGGTCCATTTTCATACATTTTGTTTCGGCTTTAATCTGGGTAACTAAACAAGTATTGGCAAGTAAAGAATTTAAATTCACGTCTAGTTAGTGATTAGTTCTCGCAGTTGAAAGAAAAATGTAAAAATAATTAATAATCATGGATATTTCGGCCTTTAAAATTTAATATGACGAAATTTTAAAGGCAGAAATATCCTAACTAGACGTGATAACTAATCACTAACTAGACGTGAATTTAAATTCTTTACTTGCCAATACTTGTTTAGTTACCCAGATTAAAGCCGAAACAAAATGTATGAAAATGGACCTTGTGCTACCACCATAAGGGTTCCATTTTTCCTATTGAGGTATGGAACTCTAAAAATTGAAATAAAACTATTTAACGGATTTTACTATGTTTGATTGGTCACAAAGTCTAGAAAGACTTCAAGGTCGCTGAAAATTAGAATACAATCGTAAAATGTTTTAACACATGCGCGTAAACATACAGAAAGACTGATTTAATTCTGTAAAAATTATCTTCAAGTTATTTATTATCTTTGAATTTTGGTAGGTGTGTCAAGAAACGAGATAATAGGCGCAATACGCACACGTGACGTCATCGGTATATGATAAATGAGAAAGAATGAGATGGAGCGATATTCCTACCCGCGCCTACACTTACACATTGCAATATTCGAAATATGAATGAATGGTTCATTTCTTAACCAATTATAACGCAGTTTTAGCTTCTTTTCGGTACTATTCGCTGTTACATATAAAATAATGTACTAAATAACACATAAGTACCCTATTAAAGTTAAAGATCTTATTACACTGGACGTGTGGTCAACGTCTTCGCCTCGCTGGGGATTCGCTCGCAAACCACTAGTATGATAAGAGCTTTAACCCTACCTGGTAACGGATGATACACTCACTTATGATCTGTAACCGGTCTTATCAGGGTAATTTGATTGAAGGTTCATTGACATTTGATCTTTGATTCGACATAGATTTTGATAATGTTTTATTTATTTAATACTGGTGACAAGTCTTTCATACACGAAAGTTAGCCTGCGTAGGTACTACCG
This sequence comes from Manduca sexta, assembly GCF_014839805.1. NCBI lineage: Eukaryota > Metazoa > Arthropoda > Insecta > Lepidoptera > Sphingidae > Manduca > Manduca sexta. The sequence continues at coordinate 11,361 of NW_023593976.1, forward strand.
CCATTCCACCACGGTATTCCCTGCCTGTCGTAAGAGGCGACTAATAGGGGCCAGGATGGGGGTCGTCGGCGGGCTGTAGGAGGCTGTCCGCCCTAGTGCGTTTTTGTAACTTTACACACCTCGTGTGACCCCCGGATGAACGGCTGTCTGCAGGTCTTATGCTGCCGTTGACGCCGAGAGCTTCCTTCGGTGCGCTGGGGCTTCTGCCCGACTTACTGGATAGCCACCATATTAAAACTTTAGTAGCTACCTGAGGAATTTGGTGTACAGCGGGCGATATACGTACAAGCTTCAAACTCACGGTTTTAAAGAACGCGTACTTATCCGGCTTGACGTCGACAGACTTGAAGGTACTGTTCATATTGTGATAAACAATAATGAAGGTATAATAAAGTTTATGTAAAGGAATTTACATAAACTTAAAAAAAAGCGGCGATAGCCTAGTTGGGTGTGGAACGGACTGCCGAGACGAATGTCCGCAGGTTCAAATCCCAAGGGCACACACCTCAGACTTTTCTAAAAAAAAAAAAACTCGTGTGTATTTTTTGTGAAATTATCGTTCGCTTTAACGGTGAAGGAAAACATCGTGAGGAACCCTGCACATCTGAGAAGTTCTCTACAGAAATTTCGAAGGTGTGTGAAGTCTACCAATCCGCCCTAGGCCAGCGTGGTGGACTAAGGCCTAATCCCTCTCAGTAGTAGAGAAGGCCCGTGCTCAGCAGTGGGCAAGTATATAATACAGGGCTGATATTATTATTATTATATGTAAAAGAATGGTTAACCAAAGCGTTTATCAGTAGCGAAGAGTGAAATTTTGCGGAAAGGTAACCCCGACACAACGTATAGTTACTAATAATAAATACAGTCCGTAAATCGTTGTAATGATAATGACATTTACATAAATAAAAATGAATCACCGAAATGTTTGTACGCGCATAACTTCCAAACGAGTGCACCAATTTGGATAAATCTTTCTTTTATGTGTTCTTTATTATCAGGAGAAGGAGGTTTGTAGGTCTCTCATATGTGAGATTCCGCCTGGGTAGGTACCAATGCAATGTCTATTTGTGCCGCCAAGCAGCAGTGTGTTGTTCCGGTTTGAAGGACATTGTAGCTAGTGTAACTACTGGACATAAGACTTAACATCTCATGTCTCAGGATGGCGAGCGCAGTGGAATACCAAACAATACTTTGTAATTCAAGGTGTTGGTGTTTCTACTGTTTATGGGCGGTCGTATCGCTTACCATCAGGCTACCGGCAAGCTCGTCTCGTCATTCAAAGCAATAAAAAAAGAGAAAGTTTTTATGTAAAAATACATTAAATAAATTATAGTAAATATTTAAAAATGTCAGAGAAGTGAGTGTGCGAATGAGACAGAACAAAAAATACGGTGGTATGAAAGTTCGCCGGGTCAGTTAGTTTTACATAAATTACGAAAGGGAAGCCGGGAGGAATCGGATTATACGGACCCTTTTGCGGACGTTCCGTTTATCACATATTAATTTATTCGCAGTCAGGCAAGAGCGTCGCTAGCCGATGGCCCAAGTTGATATGGGAATGAGAAAAAAGGAATTGTAGGTAAAGTCGAGAGCATATGTTACTGCCCCATTCCCTCTCTTCTGCTTTAACAATAACATAGAGTAGAGCGTAATTGAGCGTACGGAATATAAGAATAGAATTGGTGAATTCATTCGAGTTTTGACGTACGGAATGATCGATCAAGCAAGTCAGACTTAGGAATTTGGTTGCTTTATATTTGGCAACTTTTAGAATCTCTAGCATATTCGTAATTATTTACGAATGCCTGAGCCTGTACGAAGAACTCTTGAAATTGGTTACACTTATTATAAGTACAGAGTGCAGTGTGTGCGCAGCACACGAGCGCAGTGTGTTAGAGGGCGCCAGACACCTTCAAAGAGACATTCGTCGCGACACCTGCGCTCTCAAACAACGTGCCCCGTAATAAGGCCGGCGAGCGGCTTCTTTACTTTACACAATAACATATTATCAAATTTATTAAAGATTACATGGTCTCCTAGGGGCCGCGAAGGAATTGATTGCACACGGGCGACACATGAGCTAGAGCCGCCTCTGTGAGGATTGTTCTATCATATGATGTTTGGACAATGTGGGCAATCCGTGCTCAAGATAAACCATTTATCACTAGACAACATAAATCAATGACAGAAATACATGTTCATTATCTACATTGCTATGTCTACTGAATGAATAATGCCCAGATTGAATGGTTAAAAAAAAATAATCAAATTCCACGCACCCAATAAAGATGAACCACACAAAACACTTTGTTAAAACATTTTTCACACACAACTTTATGTTTTTTTTATAACACGTGCGCGCGCGCCGCTTCACACTGAACTGACCGAGTGATAAGAAGGTGAATATTATATTGTCTATATTGATACGAGGTTCCGGTATATATGCACTCGAATGGATGCTAGCAAATAGTGAAAAACCCGCTAGTTCCAAGTATTCTGTGGTCAGATGATCATGATCGCTATGATCCTAGCGAAAAACAAACACGCACGCCATTATCTCATAAGAGGTAGGCAGAGGTGCAACCAAGGCATCCACTTCACCATGTGTGTTATGTCCATATGATAGAGGGCTAGCTTATCTAGCTAGCTTAGCTAGCTGATACTGAGCAGACAAACCTAATATCACTTTGCCCTCCAGGGATTCGAACCCGGCATCTTAGCGGTACAGGCAGTATATAACTGAGGCAAACATTCTATCAACCTAACTTTTATCTCTACACATAAACAAACATTTCAATTTAAAGGTTATTTTTGTATTGCTTTGAATAAAGAGACGAGCTTGCCGTTCGTCTGATGGTAAGCTGTATGACCGCATATAAACAGTAGAAACACCATCAACACATTATATTACAAAGTATTGTTTGGTATTCCACTGCGCTCGCCATCCTGAGACATGAGATGTTAAGTCTCATTATGTCCAGTAGTTACACTGGCTACAATGTCCTTCAAATTATATTTAAAAATAAAATATTTATTACTATTAATTTCAACAAATCCTTTAACAGTCAGACTTTACTTACGCTGACTACCCTCCGGCCACGAGTAGCTACACAACACAATGAACGTGTCCAAAATTAGTAACACTGAAGTACCTAGCGATGTTTGATAGCAAATTCTCCCATTAACATATTGCGCAAGAATTTTCATGCGGTTACACCAGCTGTAATACTTCAATAGTTCTAAGTGTATACCCTATTTTATTTTATTTTAATAAAATTAAGACGCAAAACAGATTACAATCAAAATTAAAGCTAATTATAAAATATACAAGCATAAAAACTAAATTGTATTCCGAAACATTGCGCCCTAATACTAGTTAATTACTTAAAGTGCGGACTAAAATAAATTAAGACTATTAAGTACTGTGTATAGTTAAAAAAATTGAAACTTGAAAGTAGTATATGTGTAATTTAAAAATATATGACTAACTATTGCGGGTAAATATTAATTGTTTTAGACTTCTTGAGAATGATTAAAATCTGCCATTCATAATGTCAAGGTGTTTGTGTTTTTTGCCAAGTCATTGTACGAACGACACATACGAACCATCGGATTATGGAATGAGATGTTATTCCTATAAACTTGCAATGAGAAAACGTTTGGATTACGTATTCTGAATGAAGTGTTAAAATTTATTAAAACCAGTAATTCGGGAGCGTCAATATGTGAGTGTATAATTCTCTAAAGGTATATTACTTCCATGTAATTTCATCTTAATGTAAGGTTTTGTACTTTAAATTTAGTTAAGCGTTCATTGTAGGAAGAGAACACGCCCTAAGCCCTTACGGAAGCACAGAACCTTTAGCAACTTTTCCTGAACACTTTCAATGCGGTCATTATGGACAGAATAGAAGGGAGACCAAATAACGGATCCGTATTCAAGTACTGATCTGACCAGACTGTTGTATAACAGTATTACACTAAATCCAGATGACTCATTCTCTCCCAGTGGCCGTCCTGTGCCGAGGTTCGTAAACCGTTTGTGGGTTCCCCTTAGCACTGAGGGAAGTATCAGATATCAACAACATTGCTCCCAAACTGATGCTTCACCATGCAGAACTCTGTACACTTTGCGGTGTGATCAACTCAGGCAGGTTATTCAGAACCATCCGCCCTGTGGAAGGGGGTCGCATGGTCGTAAGGCACGGTGACCACAACATAACCGCTCAGTTGCGAATGCTGGCTGGTAGTCATAAGGCACTTTCCCCGTGAAAACAAGTAATTTAAAGCAATGCCCTATCGTATTGTCGAGTCTGAATTTTTAACCTTGCGGCGTTTATTAACGCTTGCTGAACAATCATGACTTGCAGGATTAAGTCGGTTACTTCTGTCGACGGTGCCGCAGTAGCTGGAACACATTGCACAAAGAAAAATCATAGGCAGCAGCACAGGAACATTAAAAAAAGTTGCTTTCATATCTTTACACATCTGACGCAACAGACAGGCGACGTGCCAGGACTTTTAAGCATCAACAATTATAGATATCATTTCGAAAGGAGGCGAAAAAAAACTTTAAGCGCCACACGCTGGAACACAGCGACTCCACGTCTGCAGGTCCAAAACCAGCCCTGGTCCAAAAAATTCACGTCGAATTGATAACCTCCTCTTTTTTAAAGTTGGTTAATAAAATTAATACAAAAGTATGCACCGCCGAGTGCAACCAATTCCTAGGCGCCCTCTAAGAGACGCGCGGTCAAAATAGAATAGGTCCGCCTGGGTAGGCACCACCGTAATATCTATTTGTGTCGCCAAGCAGCAGTGTGTAGTCACTGTTATGTTCCGATTTGAAGGATATTGTAGCCAGTGTAACTACTGGACATAATAAGACTTAACACCTCATGTCTCAGGATGGTGAGCGCAAAGGCATACCAAATAATACTTTGTAATTCAAGATGGTGGATGATGTTTCTACAGTTTATTAGGCGTTAGTATCGCTTACCATCAGACGAACGGCAAGCACGTTTCGTCATTCAAAGCATAAAAAAAATATACTCACATATCGGGAAGCCATATATATGTACACGGCGTCAGAGCAACCTACCCAAATCTTTCAATGAAATCATTGCTTGCATTTAAAAGAACGTACCGTACGATAATCGATATTCTGTGTGTAATATCTGGAGTGCAATCTAAAATCATTGAAAAATATTTGGATGGTTTAGGGTTCTGTACCTCGAAATGAAAAAACGGAACTCTTAGAGAAGCACTTTGTTGTCAGTCCGCCCGTCTGTCAAGACCCTTTTTCTTAGGAACGCGTGGAGGTTTTAAGCTGAAATTTATATAAAATACTCAGGTCTACTGTCCCTTGAAGCTTTGAAAACATCAAGCCAACGTAATCAAAATTATTATATAGCCATTTATGCTACAAATTTCCGTAAATTTCCGCATATTCAAAACCTGATCAACAAAAATGTGGTACGAAGCAACGTCTTATAGCACAGATTAAGGAAAAATTTCGAAAAGCGTAATTTTAATTACGTCATATAATAAAAAATAACTTTAAAGTTACTACTCCTTTAATGAACGCGTAGAGGTATTAAATTGAAATTAATATCGAATACCCAGGTTTATAATACCTTTAAGCTGTAACAAAATCAAACTTCTACGTCAACGCAATCAAAAGAAACAGCAATTTAAGCCGCATATTTTCAAATCCGCAACTACTAGCAAGGGAATCAAAACGTAAGGGAACTTCCAGTGTTAGTATAAAATAAGTAGTCCTTTATTACTGAAACGATAAAGAGACCTTTGTCTCTAATTTATGCTCCTCCAGCTTTATATTCTAATGTTATGGATTTTATTTTGCAATAAAAATACCATAACTATGACTCGATTGACTAGTGAGCGACCAACATATGCCGGATTTTTATTAATACATATATGGTTGAGCCATATTTCTAATTCATTATTTATAAATTTTAACTTCGCATTTCCGGTCGCATTAATCCAAATAGTGTCTTTTTATTCATAATTTGGTGACACGACACGTGCACTTCTTTACCGCATCCCTTTCCCGCACATACCTTTCCAGCGAGCGAGAGCGAGAACGAGGCAAACGAGCGCGTCGCTGTGGTTCCGCGAGTGCCCGCGCGCCGTACGGGGTGCGGGTGCAAAAAACACTCTTGTTCGCGCCCCGCAAGACATGGACACGATGACGTCGCTCGCATAATTAATTGAAAATTATCGGTCTGTGATGCCTTCTCCTTAATTAACTTCGTGTGAGCGTGCATATCATAGATAGGAGTGAAGTTTAGTATAAGTGGTCGCCGCAAGCAGAAACACGAAGCTGCCAGCATTATACCAGCCAAACCGCCGCTGCAGACGCCGGAAGGTACTGTGCTCCCATCCTCTTTGAGTTGCCTATATTTTCAATTCTATCCCACAGGCAGCTCTAGTCCTATAAGTGCGTGTCGTGTCCAGATACATATTTTTCCCCGCAAAATACAGTCCATAATTTTTTTTAAGTATAGAACCAGCGCCTCCAGTGTATGTTTTGGAATAAAAATAAC
>NW_023593977.1:0-17135 GCF_014839805.1 Manduca sexta
GGTTATTTTGGTATGTTATATGTCATACCCGATTTCGACTGTGTAACGAATTGAAGTATAAATTTAATTATTTATTGCAGTAATCAATTTTGCGAAAACAAATATGCCTTAATGTACAAATACGTTGCACGCTTTTTTAATGAATTTTAAACTTTAAACCATCTATTTAAATAATGCTAACCATCTTTCAAACAACACACTATCCGCAGTAGAAACAGACCCTACAGGAAGCACAGGATAGGGAATGACAGTTAAAAAATCAATATAGCCGTTACGGGACAGCGAGGGTGCTCGCCATACAAAGGGTGTTTGTGCGCACGCGCCGCGTCTCGCATTATCAATCACCGCACAATGCGCATTATCCTGTGCGATTTGCAGGGGTGACAGCGATCAATATTTTAATTAATTATTATTATCAAATGTGAGTCAATGGTGAAAGCGGGGTGTTTGAATTTATTTGAAGATTATCGAGCTTGTATGACAGTTTGTCCTTATTTAAATAGAGTCTAAATTTCTGTGTACTTTACGGAATAATGTAAACTTATACACAGTTATTGTATCTGTGTTTTGAACATAAAACCACCTTTGATAAAAACGTGTGAGCGATAAAACTAACGTGTTTAACACTTAGTTATTTTCGTGAACGTCCTTCCCTTCATTCAACTACGCGATAAGATTGCGATTGTACCAACATTTATCGTTAATAAACCACGCTAAAACATTTAGCATTAGATTTACGATAACATTTATGACAAATGTACTGTAATTTATAACGGATTCTAATGCATCTTGACCCTTAAATTTTACAATTGCAGTTTCTAACAATCAGGAACCCCGCAGTTGAGTCCACTTACATTCTCATACGAAAACATATCAGAGTTCAATGACACTTCTAAGGTGTAATTACGTGCAGTTATAGAAATTAGAAAGGAAATAAGAAATTGGGTGACCGGGTTCTCTTAGGCCCCCTGCGCGCTTTGCACGGTTGGTCAGTTTCAGACAATCAAATTGTGGCCCTCGAGTACGTGAAATTTTTATTCTACATCTGCTGGTTTCGAGTGGATTATGAGTTTTGGGTAAATATATGCGGGGAGTCTCTTGATTCCTCGTTATACTTGCACGAATTTAAAAAAAAAACATTTTATGTAAATTATAAAAACAAAATTATAATGATAATTACTGTTTAAGATCCATGAGATATTTGTAAAAGTTATTTTTTATATTATATTTGTAATAATATGGTATGCTATGTTTTTTTTTTATTTTCTTCAATTGTCTAATTCTAACGTAATATTATGCAAACAGAAACACACAACGTGAACTACAACTTCACATTGCGGTTGAAGGTGTTAAAACAAATATTTATTTTAATATGACCACCTCGAAGTTCAAATACGGTATTTGCCAAAAATAACCGGAACACAGCGGAGTGTAAGATGTAAAAATATAATAAGATTATGTTGAAAAATACCGTCATATTCTGTACGCTGTATGAAGTTATGAAAAATAAAGACTCGTAAAGAACCAATAAAGATTCATTTGCGATTGCCGCCATTTTGCAATGCGCGTGCGCGATGACTCGACGCTCAGACGCGGAGCTTTGGACGTGTCGAGACATGACTCCGCGTGGGTGAGATAACGTTTGACTCTCGCGAATATTTTTTTTCATCAAGACAAGAGTAATTTCTAAAAGGAAATCTTATTCATCATAATACTTTATGCATTATGCATAGAAATAATTCGAAATAAGTGTAAAAAAATGAACAAGTACATTATTTCATTTATTTAATTTATCCAATTTGGATTTTGCAACTCTGAATTATTGATCCTGCCGGGTTATCTGATTGAGATAAATAGACTAAAGCATTTTTAAAACTATGATAACATCATATTTTGCTAGCGTCTGATTCTTTAAGCATTAAACTTTATTTCTGAATGACGTCTTAATAGTGTTGCATTTGATTTTGGGTATAACACGCAAGCTATAATAAACTTAATGTAGTTAATGAACTCGAATACGACAGGTTCAGAGTTGTTTGGAAACAATTTAGTAAAGATTATTAGGAACCGGTTCGACTACTAGTATTTAGTCGAGTAATTTAATAGTAAATCGAAACGAATTATTTTGTTTCATTTTTTGTACTAAACAACCAGATACTCTTATCGAAGATAAAACCTTTGATACTCTAAATCAGCGCCTAATAATAGTACGATAGTAAATAAAATAGTAAAGCACATGTCAATGAACACCGACGAAGGCGTATCTAGTTTATCAATTTCGCGGCATATGCTTCATCTAAAATGGGACATGTGTGGGAGTCTAGTAGTCAACTTTGTATCAAAACAATGCTAATATAGGTCAAAGTGTTTACACGCCCATGTATACTCACATGCTAGCATATTAATTAAATCGCTACCGAAATGGGAAGGATCTGGATTCAAATAACCTCATTTTTTTGTAAACGCTATTCGTGATTAATGTGGGAGATAGATTGATATTTTTAATGTTGTTTATTTGCTTAATGTGTCTGAAGTTGTTTCGTTGTTTAAAAAGCGAATGGTATTTTTTAAATTTTATTACGGCTCTCGTTACTAGACGCTTGCACATTTCTTAATTACAAATGAATAGGTATACAACAAATAATAACCACAGTGAAAAGGGTTGATCCACTACCGCGTGCAGCCCATTCTGTACCAAACGGATGAGAAAAAACAACCCAGTCTCATAATTTAAGAACAATTTAATAATCAGTTAAACACTCATAATCAACCCTACAATTAATTGCGGGTCATTATAAATTACTTAAGAAAAGATTCGTTAATTCTTTAATAACAGAGTTGTTCAATGAAATCTTGGACCCTTAATATTAACACCTTGACGGACAAAAAATTGCGAGAATATGAAAAACTTGCGAAAAGGTTCAAGAGGTGTTATGTAACTTAAAAACATGAGACGTGTTGCATTACGACAATACGGCTTTACATTTTTTTTGCGTCGTGTATTACCTATTTATTTTTTGTGCATGTTTCTTCGCATTATTGAAGGATACATGAATGTTTTTGATTTTATTTCTGATAATCAAAACAAAATAGTAATAGTTTTTCAGATAAACTAGAATTGATAGATAATACTTTATCTTGAAACGTTACATAATTTGGCACAGTTTTATGTGTTAGGTGTTGTAGAATTCTACGTGTAGCTAGCTACAAAGTTTTTAATCTAAATTGTACATATTTACATATTTTACTCTGATGGAAAGGCAAAGACGCTACTTAGAGTAAACTATCTAATAAGACATATTAAGAGAATAATTATTTATGCAATGGCAAGCCGACGAACTAGATTGTGTGGGTTTTGTATTAACCGACTTTATTTCATACAATTTGACCCTGGTTCTGCCTACGCTCAAAAAGTAGGTCTATCGATATAAGATTTCATAATAATATATACAAATAACAAAGTGCTCAATTACAATAAATGTTCTTATGTTTTTAATCACATTTACAATGAGCACATTGACTAACATTGTCAAAGTTTAAATTCCCATACCTTTGTATGGAAATGTATAGCCCAAGGTAACATTTTATTTTAAATATAAATATGTTGCAGTGATCTGCCTCTAAACTAGTGTTAAAAAGCGTTCTTTATCCTTCAAACAAAAGGTGGTCTTTGGGCTTCGGCTTGCAATGGACGAAACAGCCTCATAAAACATTTACCACGATAGTATATGCATTTGATAACTTCTTTTATCTTTACAGTCTATTACATTTTTAATGTTTCTAGCGTACGCAATGGCGAAAATGATGCATCTAAATGTAGGCGCGCCAATGCGTCTACCAGTAAATTTATTTATACTTACCTAATGCCACTAGACTAATGACTACGTGTTTTAGACGGATAAGCTTGATCATAGATAATTGTGAAATAAAAAAAATATCTGTGCATTTAAATTACGTCCCAGTAATAGACAGTTGCATAGGTAAAAAATACACATTTTATAGACAGAAATTACTCGTTTCGTGCGATTCAGTTGTGTTACTATATATAAAACTATTGAAAATTGGAAAATGGGTACTAAACCAATTGTAAGTTTAATTGAGTTTAACAAATTTCTAGAATAAAAGCAAACGAACTGGGTAACCCCAAACCACTATTTCTGATGGCATTCATCGCTAGTTTTAATTCGAATTCATCAATTTGTGACTTAGCAAGGTTAAAGCACGGAGACAATATGTGAATAAATTATGTATAATTTTATAGTTTCGTTTAAAATGTTTCGATATTAAGGAGATTTTGTCTAATTTATGTTGTCATTTCTGAATTCATTCTTTACTTAATTTTATTTGTCTAGTTAGTGCATTCGTGATTGATTTAACATTGCCACAATGATGCGTTGGTGAAAGACGACGTGTACACTGTACGTGCGCGTAATCTACTCTAGGTCAAATGCACATTCGATAAATGCATGCGCCGATACGAAAATAGAGAGGTTAAATCAAAGTGACCTTGCCTTTGTTATCCCAACACAATTGTTTGATGACAAAACAATAAAAATGCAATAAAATAACACAAACACATCTTTCTGCCAACGATCCGCGTCCAATTGCAGTTAAAGGCATCGATAGCGCGTTGTTTGCATGAAAATTAGCTCTGTTTTAACTTCAATACGATTATTTATTAGCAGTACGATAACTAATTGAACTTGTTTTATGTTTTTCAATCGTAGAGCACGCAACTTGTTTGAAAATAAGATTAATGTTGCTTCATTATGTTGCTGCCGCCTTTGCCTTGCAGTGTCAATGACGCTTGTTGCAAAGGTAAAAAATCGTACATTTATAGGAACGAGGCTTAGTATTGTGTAAACAAACACTTACCTGTTATTCTTTTCTGCGTTTTGCCGCTTTCCGGACTCGATACTTTGCTCTCTTGTGACGGTGTGTTCTGTTTGGGAGTGGTGATGGTGATCGGCGACCGCCGTAGCGCTGCCGGCACCGTCGACGCTGGCACCAGTTGCCATGCGAATCTCTGCGCGCCAGGCAAGGGTTTCTCATTCGCAAAATCGAATCCCCATCGCTGACTGTCGAGTTCTAATTGGCGCGCCAACTCTCTCTCGACAAATCGCCTGTTCTCTTCCCTGTCGGTGCAACCGAACAAGTTTCTTCTGACGCCGTCGAGCGCGGTGACTCCCCGCACGCGCAATGACCTAGTGTCCAGCATCGTCGTCGTGGCCTGCAGACCGGGCGCCCTCACACTTAAAGCCGACATCTCAACAGAGTCCGAAACAGCGAAACACTACACCGATTAGCATCCGCGACGCCGTCTTCACCTAGCACAAGCAAGGTCAGTGTTAATGAGATGAAAAACAATCTACAATTAACGTATGGAAATGTGTTTGGTCCATCACGCACTAATAAGAATATGAATTGTTAGTTTAGTGAGTGTAAACAAGTCGTAAATGACGCGGCGAGACGCGTTCGTGACGTCGTACGTCCGTACGTCCGAAGTACGTTTGCCGACTGAATCGTTTAGCGAATAGCGCACGGTGCGGCGTACCGCGCGAGACGCGAGGGCTGAGGAGCGACGCGCTGCGGCCAGCGGCGGCTAGTTGGGCAACAGCGGCACACGCGATGAGTTATTTATGCACACGACCGCTAGATGGCAGCGGAGTAGCATAATGTAGTTAAATAAATTGAGAATTTGCTTTCCCGAGTTTTGCGCAGATTTTATTTATTATCATGGTTGATATATTACGTAATAAATAATAATATTATTACGTATCAATTTCCTGGCAGATATTCCAATATGGTTTTTAAAGATAAAAGATTAATAAAATTAAAATTAAATTTTTATAATAAAAAATAAAAGAATAGCATGTGCTTTAAATAATATGCCTATTGGAAATAGAGATATGTAATATTCTATATTTTATGATTTTGTTAGTATTAAGAGTAGGAGTATTTATGCAATATTATGAATTTAATTGTTTAAATAAGTAATAATATTTTTTAATATGCTGTTTATTCTCTTACACCAATAAAAACCACGCGCACGAGTTTTACAAAGTCCCAAGAATTGAGTTTTGATTTTAAATCGGCTAATAAGGATAAAAAAAATATTGGCTTGGCAACATTATAAACTGGCTTGTTTACGAAGAAAGAAGACGTGTCTAGTCTAGGTTACGTGTGCAGTATAATATACTTCTTATCAGAAATATACCTTTCTCTGTCTGACGCGCGCGGAACGAAGTTGCAGAAAGAGGAAAGCAAATGTATTAATAGCACAGAGCATCGCTGCCGCCATTTTGCCGAAACTCGATTGACTAAATTTTATGTTGTACTGTTGGTAGAACTTTTTTGTAAAAACTCGGTAGCAATTCAAGTATGTTTTTAATATTTCATATTACATTTAAATCTAAACACACAACAAAGTGATAAGTTTACGTACAACACAACTGTAAGCAGCAATATTCGCTTTCACAACAAAATAATGGCAATAAAATTGCGACATTTTTGACGCAACTTAACAAATTGAATGTCACAGTAAATAACATAAATATATACGCGGGCAAACTGATAAATATATATGAGGAAACTCACCTCTATCTATTTAATTATTTTGTCACGGAAAATCTTCGATTTGCGGACGGGGTTCATTCACTGCACTGCCGCCGTACTAATTTTCGAGATATGACAATGACGCGGTAGCGAGAGCGCGGGCTCGACGCTTATTGGTTCAAAATGGCGGCCATTTGTCTCATTGGCTCATCGGATTTTAGGCGCCAAATTTCGGTTGGTTGAGGCGCCGGATGGCGGGAAATAAATGAGGTACTTTCCGGTGCGCATGAGTTCTATTACGGAAAATTGTGTTTGGCGCCTTTCGCTTCCGTGTGATCGTCGCGAAAAATTTGAACAGCAGCGGGTAATCTTTGTAAGCGTGCGTTTTTGAACAAGCAATATTAAGTGTTATGGTTATATTTTATTATTGTTTTATCTTCGAATAACGTATTAATTTTTTTTGCAAACGCGTATCAATTCACTGAGTATTCGAATAGAACTGACTTCTGGTACTGTGTTTGCACATCGATAATGCTTTCATAGTAACGTTATATTGAGTACATATACCTAGTCTTGCCATAAATATTGTAATAAAGAAAAAAGAAAATTGTTAACTGCAAATAACATTTATTACTTTTACAGTGTGTCAGTTTAATACATAAATATAAAACAATTAAAAATATAAAAGCTTATTCGAAGTGGTCTCCATTGGCTGCAATACAGTCCTTTAAACGATGAGGCCAGTTATCAATAGAAGCACGCACTCTTTCCATGGGAAAATTCTTCACTGCCAATCGTATAGATTGTTTTAGGGACTCAAATTATCATGGCGTTTAGAGCAAGCTGTACTCTCTAAAACTGACCACAAATCATAATCCAGCGGATTAAGATCGGGACTAGACGACGGCCAGTCTTCAGCTCTGATGAAGTCCGAAACGTTCGATTCCAACCAAGACTGCGTGGACCGAGCTTTATGACCCGGCGCCGAGTCTTGCTGGAAGGACCATACTTGGTTATTGAACATGGTGATGTTAAGGGGCTTAACTACCTTCTCAAGAATGGTATCTTGATACACTTGTGCCGATGTTTTGATACCTTTTTTCACAAAAATATGGCTCAGTCACTCCTTCATAGCTAACACCCCACCAAACCATCACTGAAGTCGGATAATGTCCACGTTGCACTCTGTCGACTAATTGGGAAGCTTCCTTAGAGCTTTGAGCATAAATACGGTCATTTTGTTTGTTAAAATGTTGCTCAATTGTAAAATTTTCTCATCCGTAAACAAAATTTTTCTGTGACCTCCCTTTGCGTACCGCTTCAGTAGTTGTTTCGATTTTACCACCCTATTCTTCTTTAAATTATCAGTTAAGAAATGGCCAGTGCGTCTCTTATAGGCTGCAAGTCCTAAGTCATCTTTTAAAATACGCGACATGGTTCTAGGTGCTATCTTCATTTCCCGAGATAAAATCTTTTGCTTTCGGACAGGATTTCTTCGAATTCTTTCCCTTACTGCTTTGACCACCTTTTCGTACGAACACTACGTGGACGGCCAGATCTTTTCTGTCACAAACAGAGGAGGTCTCATTGTACCTATTAATAGCCCGGTACACAAACATTTTACTAATACCAAGTGTATGGAGAGTTTTAAAAATTGCATTTGGCTCCATACCTACTTTGTGTAATGCTATCACAGCGATTCGGTTCTCTTTATCACCCCACACCATTTTAATATCGCAAAATATTTTACAATGTATTGGCGCCAAAATGAGAAAACACAATGAACAATCGTATAAAAATGACAGATTCGAAATTCAAATGTAATATTTTTTTATAATTAAGTGTAACAGTATTTATGGCCAGACTAAGTAGTTGTGTGGGTTTTTATTGAAGTTGCTTAGCTCTGAAATATTTTTCATTATAAAAACTCTCAAAAAATAACATTGTTTTAGATAGTGTACGTAATCTTGAATGTTAGGAGGCAATATGACGATATTTGCGTACTTTAAATTTTTAAACATGATAAGGTTTTATTGAATGGGTTTTATAAAAAAAAAACGACAATACAGC
The DNA here is from genome assembly GCF_014839805.1 of Manduca sexta. Classification (NCBI taxonomy): domain Eukaryota; kingdom Metazoa; phylum Arthropoda; class Insecta; order Lepidoptera; family Sphingidae; genus Manduca; species Manduca sexta. Next base: position 8,626 of record NW_023593977.1, read on the forward strand.
ATTAAAAATAAATATAACTTTATTTGTTTATCAGTTATATTGAAACTAAGAAGCAGGTTCCTAGGACTTAATTCGTTTTAGTGTGTTAAATATTGAAATTAAATACGTTGACACTGACAGATTGCACAAACATCGCCTTGCCAGAGAGTGAAATAAAAAATATTTTGGAAGCTAATATGAAAGTTATTAAAACCAACGAACAGTAGGATTGGATATTATCGTTTAATTAGTTTTAGGTAGGTATAATATAATTATTTTATCTGTTCTTTTATTTCATACAGTAAAGTAGGTAAATATTGACAGATGATGTTGATGCGGTTTTTCTTACACTTGTTTATGTGGCGTTTATTTATTGTTTTTTCAATTTCGAGATCTTTTTTCCTAGATTATTTTATCACAAGACTGCTCATGGAATTGTGCCTCTACCCAGACAAGCAAGGCCGTGCGTTTGATTCCAGCACTGGGACAAATATTTGATTTAGGTCTAGTTAGTGTTCTAAAATTAAATATTCTTCGTGGTTTCTAAGACAGATGACTCACGAAATACGTATCGTAGTATTTCCAAGGTCGAGTTTAGGAGACTAAAATGTGTTATGAGTTATACAAGTATAATTAAGAGAGTTTCAGTGGCGTGACGGTGATAGGCTACTTGGAAACTGAGACGGTGTCGATTCAATCATCGTTAGAAGACAAATATTTGTGTCATCAGCAAATATTTGTTACGAATCCGAGTGAGGTTCAAAATTGAGTGTGTGGTTGTTGTAGTTCATTTATAATCCGCTTTTGGTAATGTTTTCGCCCTTGTCTTTACTCAGAAAATGTATCTTGTGCGTTTAAACTTCTAAAACGAAACATCTTAACAAACTAATAATTTTACACTAATGAATAAATGCTAGGGGTTGCTCGGCTTTGTCCGAATGAAAGCTTTTCCCGTTACAAAAATCCCTACATCACTGCAGCGATCCATAACGCCAATTGTAATATACCTGCCCGCGGAAACAAATAACAGGGATACAAAGTAGCCTATCTGTTAACCCAGGACTTGGTGTAACCATACGCTAAATTTCATCCAAATTCGTTCAGCAGTTTTTACGGTTATCTCTAACAAACTTGAAAACATTAAAACTAAAAACCTAAGCAAGAGGACATTAAAACTTTTCCTTTATATAATTCATATTTGTCGCCATTTTGTACAGTCAGGATCAGTTCCTGACGGATGCAGTGACAATGTTAACATGTGATATTTATTTAAAGCAAACGCATATTGACCTATTTATAACGGAAATCAGTGGCTCAGGATATCGGCATGCGCTTACAAAAACTGTTTCCGCGGCAGATGTGGCGTTAGCATTAATGGTTTTCAAAAGCAGACAAAAAATACTCTCTCCGCAGGTGGAGATCGATAGTTGAGGAATTTGGAGGGACTGTGAGGGACTAGAGAAGATAAGGTTTATGGTTATATCATCTTATACTGTAGTTTAGTGGCGCAAGGTCCATATAAATCGATTCCTACCAGCTTCCTTTTATGTAAAATTGATGTAGAAACTAATTATCATTTGAACGATTTGCAGACTGTATTTTTGTATATTAGAACCTACATGTTGTGTAGCGTTCCGTTTCGAAAAAATTTCACATAAAACAGTTGAAGTATATCAATATGTAAGTTAAATTTATTATTTATGTATATATGAAGGTATGTATATAATATATTTACTTATATTACGTTGGTTTTATATTTATAAATTGTATTAGATTTTTTCGCAATTAAAATTTCGGAAAGCTACGCTTAGTTAAAACACAAATTTACTAGATCAGCTGTAAGTCAAAACCCGCCATCTTGCCTCTTAATAAAGTTTAAATTAGGAACCGGTGATGTTCTTAACAGCTATTTTAGCAATTCTCTACCACCTCTTAACGCTAAAACAGTTTATAAGTAAGACTGTTAATCATTGTTTGGTCATTGTATCATGATAAAACAAACTCAAAATTAGTAAACAAAAACGTGGAAAATAACCTCTGAAAACTTATCGGATTTTATAGATAGTCTTAATGTGCTGAGATAAATGGATTCTGTCGCAATATTAGCGGGCATTCTACGCCGTAGACTGAACGCTACGACCTTTTGTAATCGGATTTCCACGACTATGTGTATAGTATAAAACTAGCCTATAGTACTCAAGAGTAATGTAACTTTCTATTAGTGAAAGAATTTTCAAAATCTGTTAATTACGATAAGCGTGTTGAAAAAGAACTCTTCAGCTTTATAATATTAGTGAAGATCAGTGCGAAGGTTCCATATATTCGATTCCTGCTGGCTTCCCTTGCGTATTATGTCAAATCTAATTAACATTAGAACGATTTGCAAACCATATTTATGCGTATTAGTAAATGTTTTATGTTTTGTCGGGTTTCCTTTCGAAAAAGTTCACCCATAGCCACTGGTGAAGACAAAATTAAAAAATAAAAATGAGAACCTATTGACTGTAACAAAACTTTTTTATTGCTTTACTTTTAAACTATCATTGAATGACGAGAACCATTTAGTCTTGAATAATATTACTTACAAAAAGGCAAATTTTAAGAGTGCACATTTAATAGGTAAAAAGACTGCTTAATATTTTATTCGTACAAAAAAAACATTGTTGAGACCATTCTAACTGGTTTACCTTATCGCATTATTTTCGTTTACCGCGTCTTCATTTTAACAATTTTGAAGCGAAATCGGATGTGAGACTGACATGCTCACAATATCACATATTATCTAGCATTATGATTATTTATCGAATCTAATATTTAATGTTTGAGGAAGTATGACAACGTTTCTCGTCTATTTTCATCGGAATTTAAAAAGGTGGTTTTTAGTTCGTACTCGTTTATTATTATTTTTTAATTTTTTAAACACAAAATAGGTCCCAATCATGAATGCATCTATTTGGAATTGTGTTGGGTGAATGACAATAGGTTCATCCCTCATTACAGTGCCTTGTACAGAAATGTGGATGACATCTCTGCATACCGTCGAAAAAAAAATCACTATCAGTCCCAAATAGTATGTAAATTACGCGATATCTCCGTCAATTATAACTGCCGTGATACATATAAATGTGTTAGTACTAGCGGGCTACTAAGTGTAGTAAGTAGTTGTGTAAAGTAGTGTAAAATGGCTGATCTCCATTGTATTATCCCTCGTGGTCGAAATTAGAATAGGAGGGTTTTCTAGGGGTATATATTTGAGATAAAAACAATTTCTAATGTAATAATTAGTATTATGTACTGTGATAAATTAATTATCAACGACAATAATAATTGTACTCATAAGTCATCGAAGCTTGGTTTAAGCATTAGTTACGCGGTTGAGGCATGAATCGGATATGTATTTATAGCTTTTGAAAGGGTGACCATATATTTGGGATTGCAGGATAATTATTACAACGAGGTTGGCATAATCCTAATAAAGAAATAAAAGAAAAAGTCAATTACTCGTATTTTATTTTTCATAAAATGGTATTCTTAATTTAAATCTTTATTTTGAATTTTTGAATACAGAATTTTAAAAATAACTGTTTTTTTTGTTAATATAATAAAGTGACGTAATTGCGAAGGTGTTAGGAAGACAATGTTTCACCCCTCGCTTCCTGAGGTATTGAAAGGTTTCGGTGCATTGATCCGGAGTTCCGGGATCGTTTCCTTAGTGATAACAACTGACTCGACTCATGAGAATGACTATTATAAGTTAATGCGTTAAAACGGACGTTTATATCAGCAGTTTATTAAACTTATCACCATGTTTTAATGGTATTGTTTTAGTGGAGACCTACGCGATATGGCTTTCGGGTTGAAGTATTGTAATTCTGTTATGGGTCCTTTGTTGCCTGAGGTAAATAAATAAAAAAAAATAGGGTCGAGTCCTAGATCTAAAGTGATATTGGATTATTCTGTTCGGTATCAGCCCAGGGTTTGGAATTGTGTTGGGTAAATGACAATAGGATCATACTTCATTACAGTGACGAGTATAGAAATGTAGATTATATCTCTAGATAAGATAAGCGGCGATAGCCTAGTTGGGTGTGGAACAGACTGCCAAGATCGCAGGTTCAAATCTTCAGGGCACACACCTCTGACTTTTCTAAAAAATCATGGGTGTATTCTTTGTGAATTTATCGTTCGCTTTAACGGTGAAGGAAAACATCGTGAGGAAACCTGCACATCTGAGAAGTTCTCTATAGGAATTTCGAAGGTGTGTGAAGTCTGCCAATCCGCACTAGGCCAGCGTGGTGGACTAAGGCCTAATCCCTCTCAGTAGTAGAGGAGGTCCGTGCAGCAGTGGGCAAGTATATAATACAGGGCTGATATTATTATCTCTATATACCTTCGAAAAAAAACACCATCAGTCCCAAATAGTTGAGTAAAATTTTGAATCCTGGCCACCCTATCGCGGGTTGATAGATGTGAAACACATTTTCGTCGGCGTTACCCTCACAAAAACTGAACCTCACACCTGGTACCGCACAGATTCCGATTTCCGATTTTACAACTTTTTTTAGATATCGGTTTATGGTAATTATGAAATTATTTCTGTGTGCCGCCGTAAACGGCTACGTTCTTGTCTTTATGGATTTCTTTATACTTTATTGATTTTATAAAAAATATTTAGTAGTCCCGTAATATAAAGATATGACTATGTACCCATAACTTTAAAGATAACCACGCAAATTAATATTAAGTTAAGAAATAATAAAAATTAAAAAAATAACAACAATAATAATAATCTTTTAAATTCAAAATTTACTAATATCATGTAAGTTAAGATGCATGCTGTAATTTACTGTAAGGAGAGAAACACAGCTATCTTCTGCCGTTATACTGCTATATGTGAAAATAATGTAATGTGTGTTCTCTGTTGTAAACTCTAAAAATAACTAAATGAATTTCAAAAACGTAAATCTGTTCTAACCGAATTTCCGCCATGGTAGCCATTCTCAACGAAGAACGTTAGATACGCAGGAGATATAAATATAGTACGCATTGTACTCATATGCAATGCAGAGGTGCACTCTCTGTTCCTTCACTAGTCATTAGACTAGTTAGTGTACGGTGAGACAACAATAAATTCACAAAGTTATAAAACGACTGAACTTTCTGAAAAAGTGTAAAATTATAAATTGTTCTGCAAAATGGGTAATACAAAAAATGTGTTGCGCTCGCGCCGCGTACAGAGGAGATGATTTTATTATTATTATAAAATGACGAACAATGTAAAAAGTGACTTTCGATTTTATCTCTACTTTTAGTAAGCAAATACTCATACATATTAAAAAATGTTGTATTGTTGGCATTGTATGTTGGAAGGTCATAAAAATAGTGAATAAATTTATTGTTTAAAATATTGTGTATAAATTCTATAGAAATATACCAATAGTCGAATATTTTAAAAGTTCTTTTTCTACACCATTGCTGCTTAGTCTAACACTAGCTCCTCTAATAGATCTAATTTGTCAAACCATTTTCGCAGAAAACATGTGGAACACACATTCATAAACCGATGTAACCTATAAGTTACAACACAAAATCGTCCACATCCTATTCCAATCATAAAGAACCTCCGCAAACCGAAGGATAGTAACATAGTTTTACGTTGGCATAGTCTACCGACCTATTTCTGTAATGGCGGTTCTTGTCATCTCGAATAGTGTCATTAGAACGCAATCTCTCGGTCACAGAGCCGCAAGGGCACGCGTGTAATCCATTAGGGACTCTCGTCCTTACAGATCCTTGGATCCTGCAGTGTCAAATAACCGTGAGATTACCTCGTGTGTAGTCGACAGAAAAATAATTTAAAAAGGAACTGTAATTTTTTGGCGAAGGAATCGTGATTTATACAGACTACCATATTTTTATAAAGAATTTAATATGTTGTAGACAGTTTTAATAACAAAATAAAAATATTTATTTTTAAGTATTTTGATATTTCGGTGTCATCAAACTTAATATAATATTATAAGTGATTGAGATTTGTATTGCACAATATAATATCAACGTGCAATGAGTTGTATTCTATTGTTATAAATGGTTTCATATTTGTTTTTTTACTTTATAAACGCGTATTCATGAACAATTTGTTGTCAATCGAGTTAATAACATGCTAATTTGAAATTGAGTGATGAATAATTTTACTTTTGTTTTTCCGGATTTCAATACATTGAAACTGCTGATATAAACCACTTGAATGATTATATGAAAAATTCGAGGGTTCAATTCTGGGTATCAACGAATCCGTACAGGTTTCAAGCTGCAAAGAAGTGTCTTTTTTAAGTGTTTAAGTCCATATTTTTACTAATATCTTAAAAAAAAATAAAACCATAAAGCATTAGTACTGTGCAAAATACGTAAGACTAGGCAGTATGGTCGTAAGACTATAGCCTGTCCTCTAAGGACGAATTATAAAAAAAAAATAGTACTGTGCACTAAAATAAAACTATAAACCAAGCTTCAGTTATGGGCAAGTGACAGCCGAAACGGTTTATCTATGTAAAAATACATAACAATGAAATACCTATTATCAAATTACGGTGTTGTTGAACTCTGCCGACCCAATTACAGCGGATGGTGATGTTTTGTTTCAACAAATTTTATTCAATGTAACGATTAGCGTTTAATTAATTGTTTTTCTATATTCTTTATTGTAATTTAACTTATTTAAGGAGTCTTATTTAATATAAAATACAAAGTATTAATACGAAAGTTTGTTTGGATGTGTGTTAGAAGTGAACTCAAAAACAGCTGAACAGATTCAGATGAAAATTGGCAAAATAGACCGTATGATTAACATAATATATGTTACTTTTTACCCCGACTTCTAGCCTGATGAGAAATAATTGTACTATATAATCAGATTCTTTAAATAGATGGTATTGGCGTGGTATAAATGGCATGGCGTTATGACATATTAAATTTTTTATTGATTTTAGGTTGATTTTTGCGTCGGATGTATTTAAATTTCCACGAAATGTACTGTATCTGTTTTATTTAGGATATCTACAACCTTGCAATAAGAATCGTTACGATTTTTTTTTAGTTTCCTGTCAACAATAGCTCCTTTTATTGACATGCTGATATCATTCGGAATGTAAACTACCATTTAATGACCAAAAAGGGTATTTAAAAAAAAAAGACTAAATAATGCGTCGCCGTACAAGGACTAGAGATGTTCACGCATAGATCAATTTGTCCGGGGAAGCATGAGTGCAATCACGGATCACCAAAAAATCCTTACGCTTGCGCCTGTGAAGGGTTGCCAGTTATTTTTATGGCCTATGACAAATATCAGTAATTTGAAAATTATAGAGATATCGTGTCACTTAATTGTATTTTTTAAACTTAAAAAAGTACCTTCTAAAAATTTAAAATTACGTGTATTCGTCGATTAATTGATTTGTAATTTTATAGGGTGTTGGCTGTGGTATGTCATAATTGTCCATGACGATTTCGTGTTTTCTGAGATAATGTGTCATAATAAGTAACAGAACATAAGATATTTATAGTGTTTTAGACAACTGTAGCCATGATTAAAACGTTAGGGGTAAAGTTATTACAATAATTATTCAAAACTATTATAATTCTTTGAACCAGCGTGTAAAAAATTAAAATGTTTGTAACGCTAGTCAAATTCTGTTGGCATGACACAAATTAACTCCAATAGGTATTACAATAATTATTCAAAACTATCATAATTTTTTCTACCAACGTGTAAAATGTTGAATGTTTGTACCGCTAGCTCAGTTTCCGTTGACTCCATGAATTTCCATAAAATAACATTTATATCCTGGAATAAAATCATTAAAGCTGGCAACACAACGTCGTACTGCACGAGTCATTATATTCAAATTAGAGCGTTAAAAATGAAAGCAATTTGTTTATGGAGCACATTAAAAGTTATCTTAATGTTTGGGGTTGAGTGTAGTCTGAGAAAATTCCCGAGTCCTTCTAAGTATTAGGACAAATTGTCTTCTATTATGATAATGCTGTGAACCTTTTTGTAATTTTAGTCTCGGAGAATAGTATGCTGCCATAAGACAAGACTCAACAGTGGACCACACTTTTAATAAAAAAATATTGGAGATTTTAAGTAAACAGTAATATTGTTACGTTCTTATAATATCAGTGCTATATTATATACTGTTGCACTGCCCGGCACGGGCCTCCTCTACTATTGAGAGGGATTAGCTCTTAGTCCACCACGCTGGCCTAGTGCGGATTGGCAGACTTCACAACACCCCAAAAATCTTATAGAGAACTTCTAAGGTATGCTGGTTTCTTCACGATATTTTCCTTCACCGTTAAAGCTAGCGATAGTTCATAAAAGTACACATATAATTTTATAAAAGTCACAAGTGTATGGATTTGAACCTGTTGACTTTCGTTTCGGCAGTCCGCTCCACACCCAACTGGGCTATCGCCGCTTTTCTTTTCTTAATAATGTTTAATACAGTAGCCGTCAGGTTAATTGACGT
>NW_023593978.1:0-17871 GCF_014839805.1 Manduca sexta
ATAAATCTTTATTACGCGAACCAATATGCACTGTAGGAACTACGCCTATTCAACTAAATAATAAGAATGCCCAAGGAAACCTGTTAAATTGTCAAATGTCAAATTGCCCCAACATGTTAATGTTACGGCATTTTGTATATTGAATTTTGGAGCGAAAGATGTACAGGTTTTACACGTAAATTGAGATGACAAAAAATTCCAAGCGGTCCATCTTTCGTGCTGTAGCTCTTACCACGTGCAAGTTTGAATTACTTTGAAAGGTCAGTACCCTCGTGCTCGTTCATGATGTCCTTATGCCGCGTTGTTGTCACGACCTATTTATTTACAGTTTCAATTGTTCACGACTGTGAGACCATTTTAAGTCTCGTTTTACAAGGGAATTGAGAAATAATGAATCTAAGAAATCGATTAAGGTCGCGATAAAAGCGACGTATAATATGACGCGAATTTGTTAACCGATACGACAGCCGTGACGAACTGGACGCGATTTATGAGCAGGTGCTGTGTGACGTGATGGGACTCCAAGTGTCATACGAATTACGAATACGGCTATGAGTCGGCGCTCGGCACTCACTCGCACCGAGCAGCGACATCGTCGTCGTGGATAATTTACAAACTGTTACGGTTCGCTTTGATTGCGATGACAAAAAGGAACTAACGGTACCCATGTGACGCGAATGCACGATAGTCATTAGCGAACTTTTTATTGTACCGAATACCGGTCGCGAACAAAAAATAAAACGAACTCTGTATGTATCCTGATTAAAAATAATATGGTTCTGTAACCGAACATAATTTTCAGTTACAAAAACGGTAGATGCAGGTAAAATTTTACTGTACATAAAATTTTTGTTGGTTGCAAAATTTTTGCTCAATTATACTCAAGTTAATTAAATTAGGGCACTCATTTTAAACTTCAAAACTGGTTAAGAGCGTTGGAAGATGGTAAAAAAGATTAAAGGTGTTCGAGGAATGATAAAAAGGCTTTAATGGTGTGTTGGTAACTGTCGCTGATATTTGCTAATTACTTTTATGATATTTGTATGCACTAATAACACATTAAAATGTACCAAAAAGAGAAAACTGTTGAATAAAGTTTAAAGAAATATTTTAAACTCAAAAAGAGCACAATAGACGCTTTTACCAGTGTGGTTTGAATAAACTAAGTCGATTTGTTTCACGCAGTACCAACTCCTACGAAACACAGTTGGATACTGATTACTGAGCTCGAAGGTATCAAGTAGTGCAATGTCGCCGAGGATTTTAATCTCGTAGAGTTTTCTGAACTTCAAGTTGGAATGCAGTCCTGTCCGAGTACTGTCCCAAGCAAGTGTACAGAATAAATTGCCACTCGATGAACAAGCTTCGTCGCACAGTTTATAGCTAATAGCTGAATACGATTAGCAAAGATAGTTATTTTAAATTACGTTTATGGATCCGGTGTAACGAGTTTGTAAATACATATTGTCACAGGAAAAAGATAAATGGTTTCATGGGGTGTTTCTTTCACTGACTATTAAGATGATGTTAGCGAGTTTATACAATATATGCATGTATATTTTCGCAGATCGTTAGGGTTGCAGCTGGCTTCTTTCGAGACTAAGGAAAAGGCGGATTCTATTACTACGTATCTGACAAATGCAGGTATGGATATAATAATTGTTTTTATCACATCGTATCGTGTACTTTAAACAAATCATCAAATAAGTCCATGTATCCAAGTTTTTCTGTAAAATTTTAGCCTATTTTGTGTTTTTTTCTACAATACGTTGGATTCTTGGTATTCTTATTTTATTCATGTACTAATTTGCAGTTCTACCATGGGTTTGTATGGACATCTTTCGAACTTTAAATTGATTAAATCTTATTCAGGTTACAACAAGTACGACTTTTGGACATCTGGCAACAACCTTGGTACGGACATGTATTTGTGGATGAGCACTGGGCTCCCATTCAACGCAACGTTCAACTATATGCGAAGGCTGCCCATGGATGCTCCCAGCCAACATGCTGACGACAGCATTGACCCCTTGGACGTGCCCCAGGGCAGCACCGCACCCCAGCGTACCGCTAGACACGGGTACGTATCTCCACTAGCATTTAATACAATATAGTAACCACACATACTGTCAACGTTAGATATTATTTATTAAGATAGGGCGTGGGTGTAAAGATAAATATTATTAACAAAATGAACAAAACTGTATGGACCTTCTAGAGATTAAAGGGAATTTCTATGCTTTCGAGTGATTTTACCATATCTCTTGTAATAAAATAAAATATATCAACTGGCATAATAAGCCTCGTAAAATTTCCTTGTAAAATCTGTGGGGCTTTACACCTGTTCTCCAGTTGTGGGCTGAAAAGGGGCTGAGTAATATATAATTCCAATTCATTTTTGATTATTACTTTCTATGTGAAAGGTAGGTGACATTCCTAGAAACTCGACTTTAGCATTCGATGTCATAAATACGTGTGCCATGGTCTAGCTAGGGAATACGGAGTGGATGTAGGTGGGACAACCTCAGTCAACATTTAAAATAGAAAACACTTACTGCAACTCTTTTATAACCAGTTATGTCGCTATTAAGCATTAACAATTTACTGATTGCTAGGCAAATAATTAAGTACCATTTTAAATAATATGAGGTTGTCATGAGAAAGCACTGCGGTATCCTATTATTATTATGCACAGACAATTTTCTGGAAAATTGTAGTGTACATAGATTTTCCCACAAAACGCTTCGTTGGTTAAGTTGATTGCATCAGTGTAATACTATAATATTTTATCATGAGAAATGTCTTGTGTCCTCGGGTTATCGAAACGTATTGCATAAAAACTAGTCGGTATTCCAGGACGGAGCATGTGATGACAAACGGATGCGTGTCACTCAAGGCGCCTACCTTCCACTGGGAGCCTCAGCACTGCGGTGAAATCAAGGACTTCATATGCGAGCAGACCCGCTGCTACTACTACAACTACGGCTCCATCCCCGTGTCGTCGGCGCAGGGGTAATGCCAGGTGAGATGCCAGCTGTCTCCGGAGGCCTACTCCCCGACTAGCCGCGCGCTCTCTTGTCACGTTTTTGAGCAGAATCCAATACTTGCTTCCAAATTTACGAAATTGTCTTCGTAAACAAATGTCTGAAGACGACAGTCCTCATCACCGCACTCGAGATGCTGATTGGGTATTGTATGTAGTGTCTGTGCTAACATACCAGGCCAAGTGTAATCCTTGGTTCGATTTGTTTTATGTACATAGCGCGCGGGCCCGCGGGATTAGGCTTCTGCGCCAACCCAACCACCAAACAAGAGCCCTACACCCAACAGACGATGTTTGGCTATTTATTAATATCATCACTATTTTACTTTATTGTACCTATACAATTTAATCAAAATTGAGAGCAAAAATCTTTTGGTGGGTGGGTGAAGGGGGCTTTGCTTGGTATCTCTTGTTTAAGTGATATACTTCATGTTTTGTGTTTAATATTTAATTATGTATGTAACCATAATCATCATTAACACCTATTTGTTTAATTACTTAAATGTTTAATGTAATATATCACATTATTGCCAATTTAAAATATTAGCGATGGGTATCGTTTGCACAAACGGCTCTCTAACACGAGGGTCGGTCTGTTCTGGTCGGCAGGAAGCCGCTGTCGATGACGACCACGACGACAGCTCACCCGCTCACGTCGTCGTCGCCGCCGCCACCTCAACCTGAACATTTGCCGACCCACTTCACCCTCAACGACCTTCTTGGCAAGTTCCGACCTTCCTCGCTCGACGGGCTTCAGTCGCCGCACCTCAAGACAAGCGCCGTTCTCAAATCCCCGCCTCAGATCGACTCAACACGCCACAACCGGCGTCCGTACGACGACGACGGCATGGTGGGGACGACCCGGCCGCCTACCTGAGCCACCAGGCCCGTGACGCGCCCGCCGTCGACGACGCGCCCTCTACCGCCGAGCCGGACGCCACTGAACATTCCGTCCACGCCAGCGGCATGCTGGCACCACCCGCCTACTAAATTCGTCCGGCTCGACGTCGTATTTGTGTAACTTTTTCGTATTAATTAGATATTGTGTCTACCAAAAGTATTACCTATTTCATAATTATTAGACTTCGTATTAAGCAATCATAAAAGTAATTTTTACATTAGAGCTTGCTTTTTGAGGGTATATCGCACGCCTTGGTTTATGGATACTGCGCAATGTAAATGAGATTTTTAGAATCGTAATAGTAGCATGTCAATTTTAGTTACAAATATTTATGGAGATTTCGAAGGTTTCATGGGGCAATACTATTGTAATTCCGTTGAAGATGCTGGCGACTCGTTCGATGCGACTTGCCTCCGTCTTCTCGCGTATGAATATCACAAAATAAGTAGGTACTGAACGAAATTAAGTACCTTGACTTCGCTAAGGTAATTATAGGTTTCAGATCTCCGGTATTTCATGTAAACCGCAAAATGTATTATCTAATTTAAGAAAATTAAGTGGATATTATATCGGGACATATCAATCGGAATAGTGGTCTAAGATAGTGTTTATAATATACGTGACGTACCTAGTTAAGTATAATTAGTTGGAACTCAAGAATTTAAAGAATAGTGATGTAGCGAAGGTAATAAAGTTTAAACTTTATAAGTACTGAAAAAATGTTTTATTTCATGCACCTGAAAACACTAAAAACGTGAAGTTAAATACCCAATTATAAATGCCATACAAAATGGAATTACACCTTCAATAATAGATATCTCACTTGTGTTCACATATTACAGTAATGATTCTATTAACTGAGACAAGGTTATCCGAAATGAAAATATAACCACAAAACAAATCACGAATTAACACAATATCAGGTACATCTGACAAATATAAATTATTACAAAATTCAACAGCAGACACGAGCACAGTAATATTTAGAAATTATATTAGTCTGTATGATGTTAATTTTACGTCCACTACCTCTCGTTGTTTACGCCTATATTCTTAAGTATATCGCCACCTAAAAGTTGCCTGGTAGAAAATGACTTAAGCATTAAGTTCATCTTTATACTTTTTGTAATAAATAAAAGTTCTTAACTACATTTACGAGAAAATTAGACGACGGAGCAATGGGTATTGCAATTGGGTGTGATATATTCCCCAACTTCTTTAGATAAAGGCAGCGTGCAGACGCTATCAAGTTGTTTTTGGGAACACTACACTACTATGAAACTCACCAGCCATTGAGCACTCCCTCCACGTTGAGCATGGGCACGATCTTAAAGACGTATTTGGCTCGTAATGCGGAGGCGACGGCCGTGTCTCCGAGCAAGCAAGCGAGCGAACCGTCCATCACCCAGGACGCGTTGCTCTCTCCGGGTGCACGCGGGCAGTTAGAAACACTATGTCACGGTCCTACGATAAACGATTAAATAGTTATAGCAAAATATGCTCTTGACAAGTTATTTGCACTTGAAATTATTGCAAATAACTTGTCAAGAGCATATTTTTTTCTATGAAATCGATGATATAAATTATGCTGTGCTTTTTATACAGTAAAATGATTATTACTGATGTGCCCATGATTTTTGGGAATTCAAGTCATTGATTAGCCGTAATAATTATATTATAACTTTTGATACATGTCTAAAATTTTATTTGGATAGATTGATACTAAGTTCTATTTTAATAAATGAACTAAGACGTTAAATTATTGGTTTACAATAAAAGTTCTCACCACAATAGGATTAGACGGCGAGTCGTCAGCAGAAATAGTCAACAATGGGACTTCGTTATTGTTCAACGAATAGCAGAGCGGCTCAGCGCGGAATAGAGAACCGGGCGGCATCTGCAAACTCCATTGCCAGATGCGAGTCTAAAAAACAACCATATCAGAAATATTAAATGAAAAATAAATACTAGATGGCTTATAATTTTGGTTTTTGCAGTAAGTTTTCACCTTTCAGGACAGTAATTAGGAGAAGGAATTTTATCTCACTATATAGAAATAAATACGAGAAAAGCGTAACGTTTTTGATTTTAATGAAAAAACAAAGTAAAATTTGTAAGTCCGTACCATCATCATGGAGTAAGTGAATGGATAATGGTAAGCGAGGTAGCACACGTCGTTGGAGTGCGGGAACTCGATGTTGAACGTGACGGTCAGGTAACATTTGTTGTGGCTCTTCTGGTTCGCGTAATGGTAGCTGTTGCGGTAATAGCAAATATCGGAACCGGCACGCACCCAACCTGCAATTAATGAATGAAATTGGTAGTATTGAGACAAACTTTGCTTAGAGCAATATAAATAAATACGGCTGTCTGATGGTTGAATCTTACATAAGCAATTTTAAATTCAAAATATTTTAGCGTCATAAAGAACGAAAAAAACTACTATGGTAATTTTTGGCCTGACAACTGATATATAATAATTCCATCAAGAGTTTGACGCATATGTAATTCGAAATGTTGTTTTTCGCAAGACTTTACTTTTGTACAATTACAAAGCAGGTTCATTCACCTGGCCTCCCCATGACGGCTTCTTTTACAGAATACATGACGGGCTTCATTCCGAAGTTGAACTGGCTATCAGATTTCTCGCAGTTGACAATGTTGAAGATGTAAGGGCGGCCTTGCGTCATGTTGCGCACTTCGGAAGTAAAAACCACTGGTGTCTCTTGGTCGAGTTCACGTCGGGCATTAGGATCAGCTCGTACTCTCGGACCTATCTGGAGTCAGTTACCACTCGTAGGAAAATTAACTGGATTTATAACATTTTCTTATAAGAATTCATTAATTCTTAAATTTATTAGAGAGGATGTAGGTAGTTGAAAACTAAATTAATCAGAAATATTTATAGTATAAGTTCTTAAGAGTGAACATATTATTATGTAATTGAATATTAGAATTGAATTAGGAATATAAAATGATTACCTGAATGGCTTTCCTAAGATTACCCGACTCGAATCTTGACTCAAATCCTAATCTGGAGGAAAAGCTGTTTACTTTTGTAATCTCGTGTTCGTCGTTGTTGGTGAGGAATGTACTCCGTATTTAAACTGAAATATTAGTAATACTGTATTTGTATTATGTTTAAAATTACATTTCACCTTCGATTTTGGAATAAAATAGGGCCTAATAGATCTGAAGGAGTTAAAAAGGCTTCTTGAGCAAGCAAAGCCACAAATAGAAGTAGTAAATAGTATGAAGCCACATTTCAACCGAAAAAATAAACACAGGATACGAAGATAAAACCGTTATCGGTTTAGGAATTACGTAAACAGTTTAGTGTCAACAATACAACGCTCTTCGACCTCAGAAACTAAAATATACTAATTGCATTCGCGTTGCCAAGAGATCAAAGTTTTCCGGCAGATATTCAAGCTATAAATTAATAACGTATGTTAAAACGACGTCGACAATAACCAACAGAGCAGTATGACATTGAGAAATATTTTTAATGTGTCTGTATATATACTTTATTTAATCAAATTTCTGGATAATTCCAGTTTGATTAGTAATGATAATTCGCTGCCAACAGGCGCCAGCATAAAACATATAAATATATCATGTCCAACTTACTGCATTAAAGGTATTTTGATCTTTATTTTCCGTAAACAACTATAAATTATTATTTGTACGTTGTTTTTAGCCTTTCTACTATAATACTTAGATAATATTTATTTTACCTTTTTTGTGAAGTTGTGTCGGAAGGATTGGCACTGCTACAAAGCTGATCCAAATCATAAATTACTTCATTCATATAGGATTCTGGGTTTATAGCCCTGTCTACGCACGATAGCAGTTTCGTTCTGAAAGTTCAAAATTTGTTTTTTAATAGTCAAGCTTGAAAACACACGCAGCACAGAACATTTCAAGTTTAACCGCCATGTAGGCGCCGCATACAATAGTTTACTGCTTAAAGTTTACATAAAATCAGATGATTTCTAAGTTCGCTCCGGGATATCGTCACCAAATGACATAAGGGTTAGATGTTAAATAATATTGTGAAATCCAAGGTAAGTTGCGAAACTGGACTCAATTCTTAGGGCGACTATTTAAGGCGTGAATGTTTTAAACGGATTTCACAGTTACTAGCACTCGTTCACAATATGATGTTTAAAATCATAAATATATTTATACAGTTTTATTACCTGCAGGCAGTCCTTTCCATTTTGTTTAAGGGTTCGGGTTGACTGTAACTCTGACCACCCATCATGTCCGGGTACGCTACCTTCACGAACGGAATGACACTTCGAACCCTCGATGTCATCATAGAATATACGGTCGCGAATGAACTATATTTAGATACATCTTTATGTATCTTAAGAGATGAACAAGAAGTTGTTGCTGTAAAAGAAAAAAAAAGATGTTTTGAGATATCTAGTCTCTAGATGGTAATTTATGGATGTCTGGGCCATGAAAATTAAATTATATTTTAAAGTTAGTTAATAAAAATAGGTAACAAAATAAATAATTTCTTCGTCTAATACTAAAGGAGTTTGGGGAAAGAGGGACTTCCTTCGTAGAACGGAAGTCGTCTATAATTTTTATAATATTGTCCAGGAGCGGTGCTAAGCACTCACTATCAGGTGGACAACTAACTGCTCATGTAGCTACAAACTTTACTAAAGTAACAATTCAAAAACATCATTATTGATTACTTACAAATACTCTCATGGATTTTATGGTAGCCCTGCATGAAAGGTGATTGTGTTGATCCCATGACATTATCATAATCAGTGTTTCCTAAAACTCCAGTTAGAGAAAGACTCAGAGTCGACGACATATTTCTGTTACCACTGGCTTGAGACGTCAGGAAGTCTTCCAAGATAGAGCCGCGTGAATTGGAACGGCTCTTGACTAGTTTAATTTGTTTGTTATAAGAACCGAACTCTTTGAAATAAATAAAATATCTGAAAAATATGTAGACAAAATTAGTTTACGGACATTAAAATTTATGAAGCATTCACAAAGTTTTTATGTTCGGTGATCCGCCTGCGAAGTGTTTTCTCGGAATATAATCCTCGTGGGGCACGGTCGGTGTCGAAAATTTAATCCAAACCTATTTAGTCGTTTATGTCTGGTTGCCAGTTGGGTATTCAACATCTAGACATACTGTCCCGATTATAATAATACTAGATGTTGCTCGCGGCTTCACACGTGTGAAAATCTTTTTCCGCTTCAAAAGTCCCCAAAATACTGAAACTTCAAATTTAAAAATTCTATTATTTCCTATGGGAGTGAATTGCCGGGATAAAAAGTAGTCTATGTGTTAATCCAGGACACGATCTTCCTGTATGTCAAATTTCATTCAAATCCGTTTCGAGGTTTCTATGTTTATTTTTAATAAACATACAAATACCCAAATATTTTCACAAACTTACGTATTTATAATAAAAGTAATAAGTAAGATAATATTATTATTTTCACAGGAAAGATTAATTATTATAGTTTATATCTATCATACTTACTTTTTTAAGTCTTCTATATCTCTCTCGCTAGGATTTATCCAAAGGGAACTTTGTAAACTGTCGCCACTTTTGGTAAATCCTTTGTCTATATTACTGTCTTCGTTGGTTTCATTTTTGATTTCAGGTTCATCAAAGTCGGTATCAGGAAACTCCTCCATTCCATCTAGATCCGTATCTGGACCGTCATCATCAAGATCTGAATTGACTGTTTTAGAATCTGAATTCGCCGCGTCTTCTTCTTCGTCTTCATGACATGGCCAAGACGCGTTAGTTCCTAATAAAAAGACATAAAATATACGCTATGATATACTTGTCTGATTAAAGATGAACATTTTATGAGAGAATATCAGCGACTTGTATATAGGCCACGAAATAATTTGTATGATACATAGCGTTGATATATTCACCTTTAAGTATAGGATTAAGGTTAAATGAGGCCGGGCTAGTGACTGCCACTGGCAGTGCCTGGTGTTTCAGGCACAACGTTATAACAGAGCAGACTCGCGCCAACAGTCCGTCAAACTCCGGCTCGTCTGGACATTGCGAGCAGAATCTGTGAAGAGTTTGTACGTGCTTTTGTGCACAGAGCCCGACGCCCAGCCTCTGAAAGATTACAAATAAGTGTGTTAAAAATATGAATATACTTGTTAACAACATCTAGATAGGGACTTCGAATGATAAGTTCGGACTGCCCATGAATATTCACAATGTAAAAGGAATAATTTAAGACCGTCTAGACTTTTATGAAGAGGATCGAGGGTTGGGACAGGAGAAGAGATTTCGTGAGCTATGGCAATCTTATTGACTGAATATAATACTAAAGATTTCCCTTCCCGTTGATATGGTGTAAAAAAAGTTGGATATAGATGGGTTTTATAACATTAAAACTTGTTTTTCTCCATTTGATCGATTCGAAATCGATTTCATGGTTTGTGCGGAGGGCTGTATCGTTTTTACACGCATGCGAGCTAAAGTGTATTTGCGTGCAATAACTTCACGGATATGTTTTTATGAACATCACAATGACAATACATACTTATATTACATAGATGCTGTAGCGTCTGCAATATGTGTGCGCATATCTTGAGTCTCATGCGGCCCTCGTAGCGGTCCCATCGGTCGAACACCCTGAGGAGCACGCTACACAGTCCTGTCTTCACGATCTGCATGCAGCACACCTCTGCGTGAGTTACGCACGTGTGATTCATGGCATACACAACGTTATCCAACATGCAACGTTTATTCACAACTCATATTATGTATGGGAGAGCGGGTGCGCATTTACAAAAAAATCTTTGCGTGGAAGATGCCAATTAGGCATATATTTTGGAATATATTTCATTAAATTATGAACACGTACAATTTTAAGTTGGATTTTTTGGTTCGGCTATTTTATGTTTTGGAAATCAGCGAGTAGACTATGTAAAAGCCAGAATCGCAGAAATTGCTTACACATTCGCTAAAAAACTAACAATTTGATAAATTATTCTATGCATCTATAAATTCCTTTTCGCAGAAATTTTAGTGCTCTCATAATTTCTATGCACATAAGGAAAAACTTTTGGCAATTTTTTTGTTAATGTACACTCGCCTTAACCTATACCTCCACCAGTGTCATTGTGCTTTTAATTGTGGGTGTGACAGTTGCTTAATGTCTTTACGAGTTTCGTCATTCAGACATCAAAGTGTAGAGTCATAAAAATTGTGCGTCGGCTATTGTGTTGAAGGTTTCTTTCAACGTAATTATTCACATTACATAGTGACATAAAGAGGGCCATTTAAAACGAACATTGCCTCACTTAACTGTTTTTGCTGAAGTAATCGATGGCATCTAGACACAGTCGGAGCCTGGCAGTTGGTATGAAACCAAGGCTCACTAGAACTCGTTCATAAGTTGCTATGACTCCGTCACGAATAAGAATGGAAGTTGTGACTGCTGGAATAAAAATAATGTTAACTTACAAAATGTATTTAATAGTGCAGATAAACAGGGCAACTTTACTTACCATTTTGGCTAACTGCTTGATAATAACCAGAAGAGGAAAAATTAATTTGTTGTCCGTGAAGTGTCCCTTTAATATCAGATGCATTGTCCTTACACAGCCCAGCATTCTTACTTTCATTGCAAATTTGGGATCTAGAAGTAACATATTAAAAGTTCATATCAACAAATTCAATACGTAGGACATAAACCGAAAACAAACAGTCTGTTGTATGTAACCTCGTGTACCGAGCGCGGCCAGTATCCAGATCAAATCTTGCAATATAATTTCTGTTCCAGCGTGGCGATCTCTTGTCATGCATCGTCGATATTGCCTTGCGAATAATGACTTGAGTGCCCTTAATAGCTATGAATTCTTGTGCGCAGTGGTGTCGCGTCAAATTGTTAACTGAAATCAGTAATGAACATTGAATGCCTACCTTTAGGGGCTAATGCGGCAAGGATCCACACGAGGTCCTGCAGCATCAGTTCTGGTGCCGACGTTGCCATCTCGTTTGCTATGCGTAGCGATCAACATTCGAATCATCACTTGAGTGCCGTTTATCGATATGAAGTGCTGAGGCACTGTTGTCTTTGTAATGTTGTTCGCTGAAATGTCGACATCCAACATTTTGGTACAGCTTTCGAACAGGCGTTAATAATTGATGCGATGTTTCGTGAATTTTTATTGTTAATAAAATCGTCAGTGTCGAGCGGTCGGATTTATAATTAGATCAGCTTGCAATGTTCAAGACCACACATAACATCAGTGTTTATAGTCGTACAAAAAATATACAATGTTAATGTGATCGAACACGGCATTGTCGCGAATTGACAATTGAAATTACAATAGATCAAATACTGTTCACAACAAGGCCGTATTGTCAAGTAGTCCAATGTCAAGCTATAACTAAGTGAGCCTGTCTTAAATGTCAGTGGGCAGAACAGCTACCGAGTAGAAAGGGTATCTGCGAAGCAATTATTGAAATGTCAGTTTCTCAACGACATGTTATCATCCGTACAGAACGATACGATTTATCATATAGCATACGATCTATATCAGATAGGATACTATTATGTGCATCAGTGTACGATTAATAAAAACCTATAATATGATTAGTACTTTTGTTTTCAACATTTCTAAGCTTTCGTGTTAGAGGCGTGCAAAGGGTAAATAGAAAATAAAATATTCGATAAAGCTGTTTGGGTTAGATTCTCGCCCACACAAACTGGACATACCCTTCTTTATAATGGGAGCTTTGTTTTCTTTGCCAGCTTTTTTGTTTTCTTTCTTCTTTATTGCCGCTTCAATAGGAGCTACGTTTTAAAAATAATTTGTATTATTGTATTTTTAATTGCATCAAAACTTAATAATGTTGCAACTGTTATCTTATGATTTTTTTAATATTTGGATGTTTATATATTTGTAAAACGTAAACCAAACAATTGTAACCCTGGCACGAATTTTACGTGATAGTAAACGCTAAGTTATAATTTTAAGTATGTTTTTCAATGGATATTTTAACAGAGCCCCGAGAGCGTATTTGAAATTGAAGTATGGCAGCATGATCATTGTAAACTTCGAATAGTAAATCATGTAGTCATGGGAACAGTATACTCAATATAAAACCAACCTGTTTTTTGACATATAGTGTTGTCAAAACAGTACAGAGAAATACTTAAACGTTAACTTACACCATACGAATATTTGCAATTTTTTATTACACGTCCTTGGGCACTGAACGGATATAGACGATATTTGGCACACGGGTATTTTTGTCGTGAAATAACATATGGGAAATTTTTTTTGCCGGTAACTTGCTTTCATGGGAAAACAGATTTATTGAAAATAGATGGCGCTGGCGTCTTACAATCTTTTAGGGACTTTTGTAGCGAGAAAGGCTTTTCAATTTGGTTTGATGCTTACCCGTATCTTCTAAAACATAATCCGTCTTATTGCAAAAAGTGAAATAAACCTTAGCTAAACCTGTACTAACAAAACCAGGCTTATCTGGGAAACCGTGGTTTAAATTCGTCCGTATTACAAAACTCATAAAAATCGTAGACTTCTTAGTACCGCTATTTGAACCATGGCCTATATAAAAACCACAGATAAATACAAACAACATTCGTTCAATACGACATCATTCAATCGCAACGTTCCATATACCCAAAAAAGAAAACGTTTTCATACAATGTTAATGATTAAATAATGTTTAGGAGTATTAAAAATATTAAGACTTGGTTACTTTGGTCCAAGATCAACAATAGTTGTAACTTCGATTGCAATTTTGTTTAGGTTTTAAGTTTTGACTAATGTTGTATTAGCTGGTAATACATCAAAATGCGTGTTACGAAACGTAAGCTTCCCGCGCGTTATGTGAAACCATAACATTAAACAAAACTATTGCGGTGACTATTGCAAATAACTTTGAAATTTATTATCAGTGTCTTATTGTATAGAACAATTGACTCTTGTAATATTGTGATGGATCAACCAAAGAAAAAATCTGAAAATTGAAGTACTGAGTCGAGTCTTTTGAGTCGGCGCGGCGTTTCTAGTAGCTCAACGGCTGCAATATCTCAATATCAACTGAATCTACCACGTTAATATCCATTTTCGATAAAAATAACACAAGACAACGAAACAGACGCCAATTTCAGAGATAATCTGACAAATGATTTGAAATTTGATTTGACATTTACGATTTAAACCATCGTCGAACCAGGGTCGCCGAGGTTTAGCATTAGACCATCAAATAGTCCATGGTTTATCGTTAAACCACTTTTTGTAATACCATTTTTATATAAACCGTACTTTGCATAGGTTTAAACCAGAGTTTTTAGTTAAGCCTCGTTTTGTAATAAGACGGAATATGTTCGGTCACATTTATTTACACGTGTTTAGAAATTATGTACTGAGTTCAAATTATTAATCTAATACCGTGTTTAAAATTTAACTTAGCATTTAAGTTGCACCTTAGAGGCTTACGGAGTTTCAAATACTTTATACGAGCGCATGGGTGGAAGCTTTGCTTGGCTTACGTAGTATTACAAAGTTGCAAGCACTCGTTGCCGATCGCCGTGGTGTATTTGTGTACAAAAGAAAGCTTGCGAGAATAACGATCGGTATCGACTGCAAGCTTTTTCTTCTTATTTCAGAGCTTATTCGTGCATTCGCACGATTTTATTTTACTCTGATAGTATTGGCAAATTCTTTGGCATCGTGGAAATATAAAATAAATTACTCGACTTAAATTGAAACCGATTAACTAAATTAATTTAGGACATAATTAAGTAAAATACAAAAAAAAAACATTCCTCTCTGTTTACTGCGACAGGGGATTTCAAATTTGTTTCAATTATATACTACAACAATAGGGTCTATTTAGGGAAAGAGAAGTTCGAACTATTTAGCATATCTTTAAACACAATTTTTCAAAATTCTAAATAAATCACAGATAGGTATAACATCCCAGAATAAATTATTATAAAAAATAATATTATTATTAATTTAGTTTCCATTAGATTCTGTATTGCTATTTTTTTTCGCTATAAGTTTACTTCGATAAATTTGAATATATACTCTTTTACAGCTATATGTTTTACGACGAGATTAACCTGGATAAAATAAATATGGAAATTATATCTGAAGTGTATTATATTACCTGAACATTTCTTTCCTTTTCCTTGTTTCATACACAATGCTTCTCAATATAGATGTGGTATATGTTGACGTAGCTGTATCTCTTGAGTTCTGTAAATGTGCGTATGTTGTTATGATTTGTCTATGGTAAATGTCAATAAACAGAACGAGCGAATTTGTATCATAAATCATGCTACCGGGCGCCTCTTCGTTTATAATAATTATGGAACTTTCTTGTTTTCAAGGATATTATTTGGTTATAACTTTCATATTGAATGACAGGACTTTCATATCGTAAAATATTTCTTTAAAATGATTTTTTAAATTGTGCCAAATATATTTCTATTGTGGAACAATGCGCGGAATACAGAAACAAAAAAATAGGTTAAGCTCTAAACTCTCTATACGGAGAAGTGCCTGCTGTTACGTCATATGGCCTCGCTGCGGCTTTGCAGCCTTCAACAAAGATATCTATTATTAGATTCCATGAGAGCAATTAAGGAGTTTTTCAGTATTCAGCCGGTGAGAATTACCTCCAATATGGAAAGCAGCATTTGGATGGCGCCCGATTGCTTATTCCATAACTTGTCCAGCGTGCTCTGGCGAACATGTTTATCTGTAATAAATAATTTTGATATAATTAAACGTGTTATGAACGCATTACCATTTAGAGGTAATTGCCAAGAGAACTTCTGACAATATAAATAGTTACAATGACATTTTGGTGCAATAAAACACATTAATATGTTGAGAATGTTCTTATAACGTGTATTTTAATTCGAGCTCATCGTCCGATCGCACAAAGAACGCAATGAGCGGAGAAGGTTAAGACGTAAATAACATAATACTTTCAATTCATGAAATTAGTACAGCAACTCTTTCGCCAAATAACGACTTTGTGATTTTTTTTTTATACAAAACGCGCAATTTAATTCACATTCCATAAATAATCACCACTAAAAATCTCGTAAACATCGGAGGGTTAACGGTACGTGTTGTTAACATACAGATGAAACTTTGGTAGAGTCGAGAGTTAAATGTTATTCCTGAAGCATTAAATATAAAGTCTGATATGAAATACAGTAGTTTATATTATAAACAATGTACTTTTTCCAGTTAACACACTTTTAAGGCAAAGACTTCCTTCCTTCTTATAATTAAGGACTTACTGCTCGATCAAGAGCGGTGGCGCGAGCAGCAGCGCAGGTAGCGAGAAAAACAATTGTACGAGAACGTATAGAAAGTGTATTTCGATCCCGAACTATTGTTTTTCTCGCTGCCCTCGCCGCCGCTCGCGGGTTAGACCATGCGAGGCCGGTGCCGTTTGGGGATTTTTTGAAACCGCACAACTTTGGTAACCAATGCAGATATATGTTAGCTAGAAGTTAGCGATTCCGGGGCTATTTAGTGAAATGTATATTCCCAATATTTTTTAGATCCTTCAAGATAAGTACGCATGTTGTTATGTACTTGTTTCAAGATTTTTAGTTTGAATTATAACCAGAAGAAGCAGAGGACAACAAGTAGTATTTATTCTTATACTCGTATATTACCATTAATTACCAGATTAATTTATCATTCGCCGCAAATGAACGTAGTATTATCGAAGTGAGCAAAGACTTTTTACTATCGACATCGTTTTCTGTATTTTTAATTAAATTAACGTGTTTGTGTAATGATTACACCAGTTGATGTACGGTGAGTGAATGAATTAAGACAAACAAACGTAAAACAGATGAGACAAAAAAATATTTTGGAAAATATTCATGTTATTACTTAAAAAATAACCTCTCCCTTAATCCAAATGTATTTCTCTCCAATTAAGATATTTATATCTCTTGTTTTTGTCGATAGGTTATGTTGTATGTTATGTTTAACATAAGTCTATAGTTTTTACATAAATACGCAATAATTATTACAAAATTTATCTACTCTGCTGTCATAAATTTTATTACTCTAGGCATTTCAATCATAATAACCTGCCTGGTTATTTTACCATTACCAAACAAAAATGTTAATGCACGAATAAAAATTAAAAATAATCATAAAGGTTACACTTAAATTACAGGCAGACAATGCGGAAATAGGTGTACATAAATTATATATAGTACAAAATTTTGTAGTTAAATAATGCAGTAAATGGCCTAGTGGGCCAGTAGTGGCAATGACAGGCCGTCTCGATAGTGACGTTGGCGCGGTGCCAGTGGGGCGCGCGTGGCGGCGACGTCAGCCCGGCGCGGCGGCTGCACGCGGCCGTCGCGACGCGGCGCGACGGAGCGGAGCGTTGCCGGATCAGCGTGGAGCGGACGCAGGCCGGACGGCAGTAGCTAAATGTGATGCTTGCTATACACGCTGACGCCATACCCACCGTCTAAACTTGACACACAACTATAATTACAAGCGTAATACCGATGTTTTGAATTAGATCTGGCAACTCTGTTATGTCATGTGGAACAATCAAGAGCTTGATTGATAAGAAACGGAATCGTTATGTCACTTTCTAAAACTATTTATATATACATTTGAATACAAATAATTTTAGAATGATGGGTTAAGGACGATAAAAATGCAGTTTTTGGATATGATATGAATATTTTATATTTAAATATCATAATCGTTTTGGTACTTATTTTCGATTACAGCCCGGCATCTTCTTTGATATACTTAAATCGATAAGCCATACCAATATAAAAAAATATATAATTCAGACACAATAAGACAACAACCAGAACGTTTATCGTGATAAATTAAATAAAATAAAAAAATAAGATCCAAAGA
>NW_023593979.1:0-17858 GCF_014839805.1 Manduca sexta
ACAATAATAGGGAAGTAGAAAAGAAAATTATAAAGTACTAAAAAATATTGAATCAATGAGTAACAATTATATACTAAATAATTTGTCTATAAACACTATTGTAAACAACGTCATACAATTGGCAACAGAAAAGGTTAATGAGAATATCTAGTTGACAAAATTTATAAAAAGTTAAATTTTTTTTATAATAATAAGTAATTATTACTGTTATAAGGTACAACAAACGTTTTAATGTTTTAAATGATCAAACGTTGAGACGAGCTGTTAAATATTAACATATTATTATTGTATTTAGTGTCATTCTTTTCATATCAATTGTGCTAGGTTTTCATTACTTTAATCATGTTGCGATTAAACGCACGCAATGCATTCTCAACTGTTACATGCACCTTTTTGGTACTAGAAACGCGTGTTTTGAAATAATTATGTATAAAAACATAACATTAAGTTTTAACTGACTGGTTATAAAAAATGGTAACCTGTGCCAAGGGTCCAACAACAATGAAATTCATATGAGACCACACAGGAAGCACCAGTTTTCAAAAAGAATCAACAAAATCGGTTCATCCAGTCAAAAGTTCTAAGGTAACAAACATAAAAAAAATAATACAGTCGAATTGAGAACTTCCTCCTTCTTTTGAAGTCGGTTAATGAAAATTCACAATGAATAACATTTCTTAATTTGTTATGACTACACAAAGCATTGCGTAAATAATAGGTAAAGTAATGCGTTGTCAAACTTTGTGTCCATTTACAATAAAAATAAATTATTTCTCATACTTTATAAACAAAACACGCAACTCGTTAAAACACGAACGCAATCATTTGAACAGATGATTGTCAAAGGTTGAAGCGTTAAAAGATTTTTGAAACTGACACGTCGATGATAATTGATTCATATTACAAGTTCATTCCAAAATCATTTTTAGTCACAGGTTATTATTCCCAAACAGGCTTCATCCAGATATACAAATCGATATATTCTTAACCGTATTCAACGACTTTATGGGACAATATACTAGGTGAATATCTGCCTGCCACCATAGCGACATATGCGTGATGTCAAGGAATGATAAACACTCGAATTTAACATAATAACTATAATATGAATAACATGATATTGCGAAAGTAAACAAACAAAATAATCTTGCACATTATCGAATTGTTTCTTATGTTGTGTTATAATGTTTTGCTCTAGTATTGAAGTAATACTAATATTTATTTTAAATTTACTTTAATAAATAATGTTGTGTGGTTCCAAATACACCTTTTTGTTATTAAACTCTTTATGATGGGTGTATGACCTGAAGGTAAGGTTGAGCGCACACCAGGGCAAAACTATGCATATGTATGCCAGTATATATAACAATAATCGCAGTTCTTTATAAAATTTCTGCCTTATATCATTTCGATAGAGTTTAAAATAGCACAAGTAGTCGCCACGCCATTACATTTGCGCATGCGCAAGAGATAAACAGATACAATACACAATAGATATTATTTAATAGACTTTTGGATAACATGTATTTAAACAATTTTAATTGATGATTCCTTAAATTATATTTTTATAAGTGATGGTAATCTTTATTAATCGTATTATTGATTATGAGAATTTGTGTCATCGTTACTTTATCGTCTCTTTGTTTAAATTAGCGTTTTTTTAGACAATAACATTATTAATTATTAAAAAGCCTATAAATTTTATTTCAAATTGTCTAATGTGCTTGGATAGCACAACACATTTAATTTTATTTATTTATCAATTAATACTACTTATTTTACTTAAACAAACACTGGATGGGTGCAGGATTTGACTACTAATATTAAAAAAAAAATTATTATTATGGAATCTTGTGGTTTTGCTTAATTTGTTTATTTATTAATACATTTACGATATATATTTTTAAGTTAACACGCCTGGGCCCTTATTCTGTATGATAGTGTAAACGCGTAACGCGGCCATGTCATGTTATCTTCGAGAAATATGCGTGGAATGGTATTCTGTAAGCCGAATATCTATAATCCTAAACATGACGCGTTGTGTTACGTGCTTGTTACGCACTGTTGTAAAAACGTGCGGGATAGAGAATAAGGCCCCTGTTTTGATTTTCCGCCATTTTTAAAGTCACACGATCATTTGAATTCCTCGATAAATACATAAAATAACAAACACTTCTGGCAATACTATTAATAACAATAAAAAAAATGTAACTAAAGTTATAAGCATTTCACTTGAATGTTTAATAATGTTCACTATTTGGGCCTCAAGTGGGTATTGCTTTTGGGCACACAAGTTAGACCTATAATGGGGTCTTAATACGAAATATATCGACATAAGATTAGTTTTCGGATTTAAACGCGCTATTTATGTATATATTTTTTTATTACTCCCGACATTTCGTTTCGAAAACTTGGCTGCCTTTAGTCACGGGAACAAAAACCGCGGAAAAATCTTAAAACTATTATTTTGGAAGTTAGATCATGTTTTGGATAAACACGTACAATTTTATGCCGATAACACGTACCCTTGATATTTTTCTTACAGTAAAAAAATACATAATAGAGCCAAAAAAATGTAGAAGAAAATAAATATGTAATATTCCATGGACCTGCTATTTGGTTTATTGTCTATTCAAATTAATAGTAAGCAATTATACCGCGGTTACAATTAACATTAATATATCATTTTGATGACTGCTACAGTTGCCATAGAGATATGCATTTTGCAATGTAATGCACGCATCAATCGATAACGAGAACTAATATTTTATCTCTGATATCCTGAATTGTAATGAAAATAAAACAATGAATATAATTTTAAACTGGTATACAAAGAGATAAAATTGAAATGCCTGTCTTCGGTAAAGCGTCCAATATCGAAGTCCAGGGATGTTTACAAAATACACTTTCAGGGACAGACAGACATGATAGACCTACATTTCGCCAGCTATGGTAGGCTCCATATAATGAGAAAAGCCATTTTTAACCGACTTCAAAAAAAGGAGGGAGTTCTCAATTCGACGTGTATTTTCATACTGGCCCTTACTCCATACTCCTGGTCACTGAGCGGAAATACCTTGCCCGAAGATCGAAGTCGCAATATGCGCACGTTACCAAAAGCCAAAAAGGCCAAAAAAAGGCATTATATATATTTTTTACTTTTTATTTGTTTAGACTAATCTACGAAACAGCTTAAATTATTTATATAGTTTTAATGGCACATGTAGAATTTTAAAGAATAAATGTTTTTAGTCCATCACTTTATTTTGCGAACAAAAGGCTGTATACTTACATATTGATTTGTTATTTCTAATTGTTGAAAAATGGTGTTTTACTTTTTAGTTAAAGTGAAATCGATCAATATTCGATAGGCTCGCAAATTTTATACAGCGTCCCGCATGATACGTTATTACCCAAGATTTGCGTAGGTCCAAACATGAAAGGTAACTTTCGAAACGACACATCAATATAGTGTTTATTTAGTATCTCCGCATTGATATCTGTGCGACTTTCGCTTTTATGCGCGTGATTTGAGATAAGATACACGTTTTAGTGAATGGTCAAAAAACATAAATATGTATATGTTGTATGTAGTAGACACGGGATAGCGTTTATTTCGGACATTCCTCAATAGATGGCGCTTATTGGAGGAATTTCGAACGCTGTTTTGGCCAGATATAACGTTAGAAGGTGGTCTGAATTTTTATAGACAAAGTTGACAGTTCAGGTATGGAGTTGTCAAATCGGTACGTGGTATTCGATTATGAGAGAGCACGGACGTTTTACAATCTTTTTCGCTCATATTTACCCACTGATAATAAAATTGTAACAAACAAATACTTTTAAAACGTCTGTCTGATCATTATCGGTAGGTAGCGAAAAGGCATTGTCCAGTTGAAGACCCACATAATCACTCCAAAAAGCCTTACTTATTCTTTTGTCGTTGAATATGTGCAATAGACAAGAATACCTTAAAACTACCATAGGATATGTAACTCGTCCTTATCTACGCGACGGTAGTAAATTACATTGATAGTTTGATCAATAATTAAAATTCGAATAAACCGGCCAATTGAATGTTAACCTTGAACGCTTCGATAGTGTGCCAGTGTGTAAATTAAATTCGCCGTATAGATACTTTTAGGCGCATCGTGCTTCTGTGAGATTATTTTTTGTCGTTTAATTTATAAGATACTAGTACTCTTTGGTGTATTCGGATTTGGGTATTAATATGTTAAACTAGGCGCTGCTCGCGGTTTCGTTTGCGCGAATAAAAGGAGTAAAAGGCCTACTTTGTTGTTTCCGGGGTAAAATACCTTAATGTTATGAGTTAATCCAAGACTTGACGTATCTGAGTGGGAAGTAACACCTAAATCTGTTCAGCAGTTTCTACATTCATCTAAACATCATAAAATTACATCTTCCCATACTTACACATTTATAATATTAAGTGAGATTGAAACAATACCGCGAACTGTACAGTCTTGACTTTCGCGAGCGCATGGCGGGATGAAAATTGTGTTAATCCACGTTTCATGGTCAGTGTGTGTCACATTACATCCACATTAATTCATAATTCAACGGCTATGCATGATTAGATAACAAACATCCGAACATCCAAATTTCTTCATTAATGTTTCGTTTATTATAAACCTTATAATTGTTTATAAAAAAATATTTACAAGTGACTGCTTTGTTGTGTCGTCGTCTGTGGATTTTTTTGTCCGGCTATAAGTTTGCTGGTAGTAAAAAATATTATATATCCGCCCGGATAGCGACCAACGTACCCAAGGTTTTAAAACTCGCCATAATGGCCCACGTAAGTGTGTAGCGTTCCGGGATCAGCCTGTGTATATCCGGCTCAAACAGGCCGGCATAATTGTGTCTACTACTATGGGGTAATCATCTCTCGTCAGTCGACATTGTGTTGGACCCCACTCTACCGAAAATCAGGTGCAATGATATCACTTCTCCGTGTCGGTGTAAAAAAATAGTTTAAAACACATCACTAACGTCGAAAAGAAAACTACGTGATTTCTGGAGGTTATTTAGTTTGATGATAGCTGTAATGAGTTCTGCCAGAAATCTAACGTTTGCCTCGACACAGTTTACTGAGCCCGCGCGCCCAGAGCGGACATGGTTTTATGTTATACGACAATGTAAACGTGTAAAAGTTCGTAAACTAATTTTTTTAGTCATTCAATAAAGTGTTTTATATATTACCATACTATTCTATGATTAGGTTGTCGATTATAAATTGATTTCACTGATGGTTAGTAAAATGTATGTGTAGTGTAAATGTAATGTCAAGCAACGAGGGAATATGCCGGCTTATTGTATGTGTGCCGGCTTACCTGAGCACATGACGTGTTTTCACCATTCATACCAGTCGATATTAATTCAGGTATAAGTAAATAATATCAGATTCTACCAGCGTAATGTAGGCAACAGCCGCTTAATTCATCTCCGCTCCGTAACGGCTTGTCGTTATCGTTTATAGAACTGAATAATTCATACATCAACTAGGCAGTGGTTTATTTTGGGATGAAAAGTGATTATTATATACTTTTTCGTAAGTAAATGTTTCATTCATTGATATTTCGGTATACAATTTTGACTTTTCGTTGACTAGTATTGCGTAAACATGAATCACAAGTAATAGGATTTAAGGATATTATACTAACGTGGTCTATCTCGATTGATTTATACTGTGTTCAAGAAAGGAAAATCTAAATGTACAGAAACAGTCCTTTTCTATATAACAACACCTGTGTTAGGTCTTCAATATGACATCAAGTACAATACACAATAGGGCACCGGACTCATTTTTGTTCTTTACTATTATCAAATACTAGCTTTTGGCCGCGGCTCCGCCCGCGTTACAAAGTTTTCGGGCTAAAGTATTCCGTTATAAAAGTCACGCTATATATTTTCCCGGGAGCCTATGTTCTTCCCAGGGTCTCAAACTGTCTCCATACCAAATTTCATCTTAATATGTTGGGTAGTTTTTGAGTTTAACACGTTCAGGCAGTCGGATGCAGCGAGGGACTTTGTTTTATAATATATTTTTGTGAACTTTTTAAGAGGAACAATCCCGTTATACATCATTGTTGCATAACTTTAACTGTTTACACAGCGCACGCAACGGAAGCTCTCAAAGCTAATAAATTTTCCCCGTTTTGCAACATGTTTCATTACTGCTTCGCTCCTATTGGTCATAGCTTGATGATATATAGCCTATAGCATTTCAAAAACAAAGTGCTATCCAACACAAAAATATTTTTTCAGTTCGATCTGATAGTTCCTGAGATTAGCCATTAAGTACTGCTCCGCTCCTATTGGTCATAGCGTAATGATATATAGCCTATAGCACTACACGATTAAAGAGCTATCCAACACAAAAATATTTTTTCAGTTCGAACCGGTAGTTCCTGAGATTAGCTATTACTGCTCCGCTACTATTGGTCATAGCGTAATGATATATAGCCTATAGCACTCCACAAACAAAGGGCTATCCAACGCAAAAAGAATTTTTCAGTTTGGACCGGTAGTTCCTGAGATTAGCCATTACTGTTCCGCTCCTATTGGGTATAGCGTGATGATATATAGCATAGAGCACTCCACGAACAAAGGGCTATCCAACGCAAAAAGAATTTTTCAATTTGGACTGGTAGTTCCTGAGATTAGCCATTACTGCTCCGCTCCTATTGCGTATAGCGTGATGATATATAGCCTATAACACTCCACAAACAAAGGGCTATCCAACGCAAAAAGAATTTTTCAATTTGGACCGGTAGTTCCTGCGATTAGCCATTACTGCTCCGCTCCTATTGGGTATAGCGTGATGATATATAGCCTATAGCACTCCACAAACAAAGGGCTATCCAACGCAAAAAGAATTTTTCAGTTTGGACTGGTAGTTCCTGAGATTAGCCATTACTGCTCCGCTCCTATTGCGTATAGCGTGATGATATATAGCCTATAGCACTCTACGAACAAAGGGCTATCCAACGCAAAAAGATTTTTTCAGTTTGGACCGGTAGTTCCTGAGATTAGCGCGTTCAAACAAACAAACAAACAAACAAACTCTTCAGCTTTATATAATAGTATAGATTTACGTTATATAAATTATAACACAGAAGGAATTATTAAAATTCGGTATAAAATCAACAAGGTACAAGTCTTTGAATTTCGGTGGAAGGAGTAAATAACAAGAAACTGAAATGAGACGCAGTACCCACATTTGACGTCATCGGGGATTACGACGCGTGCGAAATAAAGACATGAAGCGATATCCCTACAACGTGCCCACTTCTACACATTACAAAACTTAAAATATAAATTACTGGCTCATTTTTTAACTAATTTTGTTGCAGTTTGCGCAGGAGTGCTTCTTTTTCGTCTTATTAACATATATAGAACAATGTACAAAATCAAGCATAGGACGGTCCCCTATTGATATTTTATGGGTTGTGGGATATATTTTATATCTGCCCGGGTACAAAAGCCGTTAAAATCCGCCACAGTGGCCCATGTCAGTGTGTCGCGTTCGGGGTTCAGCCTGTGTATATCCGGTTCCAAAAGACCGGCATAATTGTGTCGACTGCCGAGGGGTAATCATCTCTCGTCAGTCGACATTCTATTGGACCCCACTCCACTTACCATCAGTTGCAATGGGCTCATTTAGCCTTGCCCCTATAAAATAAAAAGAAAAAACAATGGAAAAGCAGGATATAAATATTTTTGTTTTATTATTACTTTTTTATTTGAATATGGTGTAAACTGTAAAGTGATTAATTTGGTCAACAATTTGCGCAGGTAGGGCCGTGACGCAATATTATACTACGTACAATTTCAAGGACACAATTTTTTATTGCAGAAAATATGGCGCGATATACCTGTTGCGCGTCCGGTGCTGACAAAATATGTGTACCTTTATTGGATTTTAAACCTTCTCGTAATTTTCTGTAAAGTATAAAATAAACTGGGTCAGAACCAAGTTTCGTAGTCCAGACTTAATTCACGGAGTAATCGGTTACCCAAACTTAAGGAGGACTTGGCTTCTCTTGGGGCGAAGCAGAGAAATAAGGGCACGTAACTTGGCTTTTAACACAAATTAAATCGTGGGATATTTTCAATTATATCATTTTATCTGGATTTTATAACATTTTTGATGGTCCTGACAAATAGAACATAATGTTTTGATCAATCTTGATTTAAGTATTTTGGGGCCAAATATGTATTTAATGAGCAAATATTCGACTGTATTATATTTAGGAAATAAAGTAAAACTTATTTTCAAATAGGCAATTTGTTTAGGTCTGTCAATTCCATCACATACAATAGATCATTCAATAGATACGCCTGAAATGTGCGTAAAATCGAATTCGAAATTTTCAATTACAGCAAAAGTAATTAGGAATTAACGTAATTCCTTAAGCATGAGCGCAGTCCGTGCGTACTCGCGTCAGACGTTATCGGTCATTGCACGTCCACGAAATTGTTTAGCGCTTGTTGTGACGCCGAATTGTTTACGGGTTTTATTTATTTTTTGTTATTGAGGTGTTTATTCAGTTCAGTTTTTAGATTGTGGTCCCATCGTTGACAGAGGATGATTTTGCCAATGTCAAAGTTGGAAGTGGAGAAGTTGCGGTATTTTTTTTTATAGGTCTAATTTTGTCTATGAGTGTTGACCGGTTAATAAAGCAATGGCATTACAAAATAATATATAAACGTACTAAGGTGTTACTTTCAGGCTTTGTTTTGTTAAAATTTTGCGTTTTCGGTGTTGTAATTAAACTGTTTTCCCGTGAATGAACACAAACTTGATTGTAGCCTTATAAAATATATTGGGTATTTTTTGTGATAACGTTGAACAATGCTGTTTTTAGTTAATTTCTTAACCCTTTTCTCAGTAATAAACAGTAACTTTTACAATTGGGCATATAATGACTGGATATATTCCAATAGGGGACCGGACAAATTTTCAGAAGGTGTTTTAAATTGATCATTGTGGATATAAATAGCCAAGAAAAATAGTATTTTGCACAAATAAAGCTTAAAAAGTACATAAAACCATGCCTAAATGTTAAATAGCTATAATTCCCGCGCAAACGCTACATTATGTCATTTCGTCTCGTGTGACGTCATACGTGGATAAAGCAACTTGACAAGTCTTGTCATTTGAACACTGATTCAATAATGCCAAATTAGGGTTATTTACCCTAGATTTAGGGTAAAACTGAATCAGCAGGGTATTTTTTTTTATGGTAATTTTTGGGGTAATTCTACGAATTAAGGTATTAAAGCTATTGTTTCACGGTATTGTAATAAATATTGAGCTTAGAGAAAGATGTTTCCTACAAAAATTGTAGGCCATGAAACAATTATAATTTTTATTCAATACAATTTTCGTGTACAGCTAGTTGTTCCTAATAAAATGAGATAATTAAATTAATAATTATTGAAGTGGAAGTGAAAAAGAAGTGGCGTCTGCATAGATAAGGATATAGAAGAAAAAAGTACCGAATTATTTATGATTGGTTTAAGGGTAAAATTTTAAATTCCAAATAATCCTGGGGTAAAGAGAAATTATGATCTGGCAACACTGCATAGACCGTGTTTAATCTCAGGCAATCTCAGGTTACTGTGTAACAACCAGAATTCTATATAAATAAATATTCTATTCCATATCATGTGGCAGCTAAAACATAAATAAATACATCTCATAACCATAACCTCCTGGGTGTACAAATGATTTAATTAATTGAAATATTCATCGATTTATTTTAAAACCGAAACACTATTTTTATTTACTTACATCAAAGCGATCCTCACAGAACTAAATCGGTGAGTCTGCAGACATTCCGTCGTAGGTTCGTCTTGCTAACTGCAACCACTTTATTCGTATATCTGCTTTTCGTGGTACATCAATAAATAATTTGTTTGGTAAAGATATAGAAGTATTATTACATTCAGGTACGACGCACCAACGATATTTTTTGCGGTCCATTATGATTAACGATTAAACAATCTGTAAACGTTAAGCTGGAAGATAGTAACAACGTCCCGTATAAATTAATATTAATTATTAGAGCAGTTCTGTGTCAAAAAATACCTTTAAAGCATTAAAATAACACAACGCGGTATGACATCCAGATGACGTCTGTTTGTTTACATTTTACCCACGTGTGACGTCATGCGCCGTGATTGGTGTTTCATTTGCCGTAAAGAATAGACTAAAAATATTATAATTATTGTATTTTATTTATTGATTTAAAAATACAAATCACAACTCTTTTACAAAACAAATATGAGATAATATTTTTAATATTACAAACTTTACTTTAAACTGAATTTCAGATTTTTTGGTAATACCTGTCCGGTCCCCTATTAATATATTACATCTTAATTCAGGGACATCATAGTTCCTGAATTAAGTAGGAGATAAATAATACAAACAGAATGCCACAAGGACTCAGTGGGATATGCGGCAAAATGTTATTAAAATAAGACTTATATAATAAATCGATCAGAAAGTAGATGGTTGAAACTGTATGATAAAACTTAGATACTACAAATGTCTTCTTTGTGTTCACTGATTCTCTGATCTTTGATGATTTCCCACTTTTAACATACCCTAAAAAATCTTAATGGAAGATATTGAGGTTTTCTTATTCCGTACGATGCTATGAGGTCTTCAAGAAATATAAGCAATTTTTTTTTTACTATAACAGCGACGTTTTTTGTTGCGCAGGAGATTCAAAAACAACAACAAACGGCAAGGACGACGAGAATGGCGGAGAAGACTCGAAGAGCGACAAAGTTAAGGCAGAGGCTGATTCTAAAAAGGTACGTATTTTTTTAGAGCGATTGCTTTCCGTCATTGAAAGCCCGCCGAAAGGTTAAGGCGAGTCACCAAAGGCGAAACGGCGAAGCACTGGTTTGCTAGATCCAATGTATTAGGTATTTACTGTTAAATAAGACTAAAAATACACAATACAGCTAAAAAATTGTTTAAAGCGTCTGCTAATTTTGTTACACAATGGTATGTTTTTCCTCGGTCATATAAAATCCTAATAATTGACCATTACCTATACTGGTTACCAATTTTGGAGTCGGTGCCTATAATAAAATACTCGTGGGTCCTCTCAATGTTTGCCGGCAAGCATGACAGCTACATTGACATTTACGCGTGTCACGAGAATATAACCTTATATCTATACTATTATATAAAGCTGATGAAGAGTTTGTTTGTTTGTTTGTTTGTTTGTTTGTTTGTTTGAACGCGCTAATCTCAGGAACTACCGGTCCAAATCGAAAAATTCTTTTTGCGTTGGATAGCCCTTTGTTCGTGGAGTGCTATAGGCTATATATCATCACGCTATACCCAATAGGAGCGGAGCAGTAATGGCTCATCTCAGGAAATACCGGTCCAAACTGAAAAATTATTTTTGCGTTGGATAGCTCTTTGTTCGTGGAGTGCTATAGGCTATATATCATCACGCTATACCCAATAGGAGCGGAGCAGTAATGGCTAATCTCAGGAACTACCGGTCCAAACTGAAAAAAATCTTTTTTGCCTTGGATAGCCCTTTGTTCCTGGAGTGCTATAGGCTATATATCATCACGCTATGACCAATAGGAGCGGAGCAGTTATGAAACATGTTGCAAAAACGGAGAAAATTATTAGTTTTGAGAGCTTCTGTTGCCTGCGCTGCGTAAACGGTTAAAGTTATGCAACAATGATGTATGACGGGATTGTTCCTCTTAAAAAGTTCTAAAAAATATATTATAAAACAAAGTCCCCCGCTGCATCTGTCTGGCTGAACGTGTTAAACTCAAAAACTACCCAACGTATTAAGATGAAATTTGATATGGAGATAGTTTGAGACCCTGGGAAGAACATAGGCTCCCGGAAACTACTACTTTTATAACGGAAAACTTTAGCCTGAAATACTTTATAACGCGGGCGGAGCCGCGGGCAAAAGCTAGTACTACATAATAAGGTTATTTTTCCGTGACACGCGTAATGTCATGTGGCTGTCGGGTTTGCCGGCAAACCAGAGAGGACCCACGATATAATATCAGCCTTGTATTACATACTGTCCCACTGTTGGGCATGGGCCTTCTCTACTACTGACAGGGATTAGGTCTTAGTCCACCACGCTGGCTTAGTGCGGATTGGTAGACTTCACACACCCTCGAAATTCCTATCGAGAACTTCTTAGGTATGCAGGTTTCCTCACGACGTTTTCCTTCACCGTTAAAGCTAGCGATAATTCACAAAGAATACCCACATATTTTTTTTTAGAAAAGTCGGAGGTGCGTCCCTTTCGGTTTTGAACCTGCGGACATTCGTCTCGGCAGTTCGTTCCACACCCAATTAGGCTATCGCCGCAATTAATAATAATTATTAATTTATTTGTACATTTACTAAATAATAATATAATCATTTAACTAATGGCTAGCCAATGTCATGGTGCCGTTTTTACGTGAAGAGTGTGCCTCGCGGACACAGCGTGCCCCCCCCCCCCCCATACTTTTTTCTAAAATCTTGATTTGCTTTAAAACACCTCACCCTAAGCAGCTAATGACATTGAAATGGATGTCACTTACAAAGGTATAATAAATAGATAGTTAACAAAGTGTTTTGGACAAACAGGAGGAGAATGGCGAAACTCATGATGATGATGAAAAAGATGATGTAAAATCCAACGACAAAGGTGCAAAGAAACCACCGCCCAAGAAGAAACCGAAGAAAGAGGTGAGAAATTAGTGATTCTTTTATTGGAACTGCAGAAAATTCCTAATTCGGCGCTATAACCAGCAAGCAAGTTTCTGGTGGTAGACAGTTATTTAGACTGAAGTCTCCGCCATTACATGCAGGCGAATTGTAGTATCGGAAAAGTAACCGAAAAAAAATAACAGAAGTAAATACAGTAAAACCGGTTATAACGAATCCGGTTATAGCGACGCATCGGTTATAACGACTCAATTGTAAGGTCCCTTTAAATAAAGCCATATAAGAAGAGTATCGTTTATACCGGCTATTCAGTGGGTCCTTCAATGTCGCTATAACCGGTTTTCGGTGTAATCTCCAAATATTTTGTTCTCTATTACTTGTCACTGATGTAGATTTTTATTTAAAAATATATTTCTAGGACACTGAGGAGGAAGATGAGGATGATGAAGATGAAGAGGAGGAGGAGGACGAGGAGGGCGACGATGTAGACGAGGAGGAGGAGAAGAAACCATCTAAAGACAAGTGAGTGCAATACTGTTACTATTATATTCTTTTTGCTAGGAATCACAATGGTTCTTTAGTTGTTCC
This sequence comes from Manduca sexta, assembly GCF_014839805.1. Classification (NCBI taxonomy): domain Eukaryota; kingdom Metazoa; phylum Arthropoda; class Insecta; order Lepidoptera; family Sphingidae; genus Manduca; species Manduca sexta. Next base: position 13,334 of record NW_023593979.1, read on the forward strand.
TTCATGTAAGGTTTATTGTTTGATTACAAATAATATAAACTTAGCCGGAAGGGAGACAGCGATTTGGTAAACGTAGTGTAGGATGCCCTGCGGCATGATAGACGGGTCACTTGAGAGATGTGGCGGTGGCGAATGGATACCTACGTTCAGCAGTTGATGGAGATAGACTGATTGATTGAAGCTAAGCTAAATCTAGGCTTGTCTTGCCATTAAGCCGCGATTCGACCACGCTAGCAGCATGCACATAAGCTGCAACCTGCGTGCAGCTTGAATAATGGAAATGTAAACAACAAACATGCATGTAACTCGCAAGCTAAATGCGAGTAGTTTGAACTCAAATGGTTACTTTCATGCAAGTACTTGAACAATAGGAACGCGGCTTTACGACTTAACACGTACGCCTAGCAAAGGTAGTGATCGAATTGATTTATGTTGGATTAGGGCAAAGAAACCAGTAAAGAAGGCGAAAGATCCAGAAGACGACGGGGAGGACGAAGAGGGCGACGAAGAGGAGGACGAGGAGGAAGAGGAAGAAGAGGAGGAGGAGGCGCCCAAACCGAAGCCCAAGAAAGAGGTACGGCCAAAAATTAAAATTTATTTTTCAAATCTGTTATGATATTAGTTTAAATTTATGGTGTAGACAGATAATGTACCGACAGTCTGCTTCGTTTACGTAAGGCCGGGGTCCGGCTTTGACAATGTAAAGAAACTGAATATGCAACTTCTTTTCTTAAAAATTAAGTTATAGGTACGCGGGTCCCTCGCGTGATAAATTTTTAAGTGCTTCAAGCGGAACATTTTTCGGCTATATATTTCGTTATACCAGTAATGTTTCAAGCTACAACAGATGGCGCATTTTTGGAATTTAGTGCCTAAGGCAACTGAGAGGATAGATCCACCCTAAAGCCGTTGCCTCTTGGGAGGGAATCATTTCTATTTTCTACAGATATTCCTATGTTTTAGGCTGTAAGGCTATATAGATTATTATTAGATGTTGGCCTAATAATTGGCTAAGCTTTTTGGGGTTTCATATTTATAAATTTTAATTTTTTTAGTGTTATAGTGTGTATTAGTGTGTTGTGATCCCAAAACTGTAATGCACGGCGCAGGAACAACTGGCTAGACATAGTATATGGTATCGAACAAGCCGGCGTAATTATGTTGACTGTCAGGGCATAATGATTTATTGTCAATCAACAAGTATGTTAGAACCCTACTCCACTTACCATTTGTCGTAGTTACCTTATCGTGTCCATATAAAAATAACATATGAGGGTTTAAAAAAAACAATGTTTTGTTATTGTTCCAGCCGACAGAACCACCGGTACCGCTGCCGGCCGGCAAGGGCATACCGCTCGGCCACATCAGCAACGTGGAGGTGTCGCTGTCGCGGTTCAAGACGCAAGATCAGAAGCTGCTGCATCAATATCTGTATGGGGTGAGTTGATTTGTAAATCTATACTATTATATAAAGCTGAAGAGTTTGTTTGTTTGTTTGAACGCGCTAATCTCAGGAACTACCAGTCCAAACTGAAAAATTCTTTTTGCGTTAGATAGCCCTTTGTTCGTGGAGTGCTATAGGCTATATATCATCACGCTATACCCAATAGGAGCGGAGCAGTAATGGCTAATCTCAGGAAATACCGGTCCAAACTGAAAAATTCTTTTGCGTTGATAGCCCTTTGTTCGTGGAGTGCTATAGGCTATATATCATCACGCTATACCCAATAGGAGCGGGGCAGTAATGGCTAATCTCAGGAACTACCGGTCCAAACTGAAAATTCTTTTTGCATTGAATAGCCCTTTGTTCGTGGAGTGCTATAGGCTATATATCATCACGCTTTACCCAATAGGAGCGGAGCAGTAATGGCTAATCTCAGGAACTACCGGTCCAAACTGAAAAATTATTTTTGCGTTGGATAGCCCTTTGTTCGTGGAGTGCTATAGGCTATATATCATCACGCTATACCCAATAGGAGCGGAGCAGTAATGGCTAATCTCAAGAACTACCGGTCCAAACTGAAAAATATTTTGCGTTGGATAGCCCTTTGTTCGTGGAGTGCTATAGGCTATATATCATCACGCTATACCCAATAGGAGCTTGGAGCGGTAATGGCTAATCTCAGGAACTACCAGTTTGAACTGAAAAATTCGTTTTGTGTTGGATAGCCTTTTATTTGTGGAGTACTATAGGCTGTATATCATCACGCTATGACCAATAGGAGCGGAGCAGTAATGAAACATGTTGCAAAAATGGGGACAATTTATTAGTTTTGAGAGCTTCCGTTGCGTGCGCTGCGTAAACGGTTAGAGTTATGCAACAATGATATATGACGGGATTGTTCCTCTTAAAAAGTTCTACAAAAATATATTATAAAACAAAGTCCCCCGCTGCATCTGTCTGCCTGAACGTGTTAAACTCAACAACTACCCAACGTATTAAGATGAAATTTGGTATGGAGACAGTTTGAGACCCTGGGAAGAACATAGGCTCCCGGGAAACTACTACTTTTATAACGGAAAATTTTAACCTGAAAAAGTTTATAACGCGGGCGGAGCCGCGGGCAAAAGCTAGTATTAACATAAAAATCACTGCAGATGACGTCAAGCGTCAGTCATTTGTTGTAATTACTGCACTCATGAGTGAGTTAGTTTTATCAGCAATACCACTAGAATATTCCATCAAGGCCACCGGCTTGGTACAAAACTGCACAAAAATCAACTGACCCAGGGACTGAAGGTAAACAACCATAGGCAACAACCTATCGCATCCTATCCTATCTCGTATTCGTGTTAAAGTTGCTCCCATAGATTGCGGTGTTTTCCTGCCGTTTTAATAAACGATCCCAATCGCCTTTGTCCATCGCGAAAGTGAAGCAATTAGAACAATTTTTTTTTTACATGCATACTTATGACTTGATTTGATTGGTTTATTCTCGGTATCGGATCGAAGATTATTCCAGGATTGATTGGTGTACTATAAGTAAGATTTGTAGGCAAAACTGGCGAACGTCAAGGGGCAAAATATTTCTGTCTAGTTGCTATTCTATTTGGATAATACTGTACTTAAATTGAACATGTAAAAAACAGCATTACCATATTTAATTTGAGTAATATAAGAAGTTTTAACGTATGTCTGTTTTTCACAGCAACTCTGTTTTGGATCGCAACGTGAAACGGAACATCAAAAATTCAAGGGTACGAATGGGCGATCGGATCAACGGAGTACAAGGCAAAGCTGGACGAGACCACCAAAATGGAGCTCAAGCAGTTACGCACCATGTGCGAGATGCTCGACTTGGATAAGAAAGGTATAGCAGTGTTATCAATACAAGTAGTAATATTAATACTTAGTTTTACGTACGTTAGTTAATACCTTTGTTTAATGTTTATTGTTTATTTATAAAAGTTGTTATAAAATTTAATTTTATTCCTCCTAAGTAATAATGTTTGTTAGTTACATTATATTTACTTTGTGAATGTTGTATATACCTGTAAGTGACATGCATATCAGCCAATTGTCAACACGCAATGCTTTTTGTAGATTTAAGGATATGCATGCTGTTTGTTTACCTTATTAAATAAATAAATAAATACGTTATTAACAAAAGTGCAAATATTGTGACGATGACGCTAAGAGTTAGTATGACATTATCGATGTGTGTGTGTGCAGGCGGCCCGAGCGAGCTGGCGGCGCGGCTGGTGGGCTTCCTGCAGCAGCCCGCCGCCAACTCGCTGCCGCACGCGCGGGGCGTGCGCGCGCGCCGCCCGCCACGCCGCCCGCGCCCGGCGGCCGCCCGAGGCGCTCCGCCGCCGTCAAGGTGCACAACCGAGGTAATTGTTACACCTTTATCGAACTACCTCACACAGTTTACCCCACAGCTCATATCTTTACCCTCTAACTTACCTGCTATTAATGTTTTAGAAAAAAAAATATTAACAGTGTAGTGGAGGCTTGTGGTAGGATACTTGTATTCCTCATAGTGGCCCACGTAACTTTGACATGTCCTAACCAACCAGTGTATATCTGGTTTGTAACAAGGGTGAGAGTCGCCGGAGTCCGATAGATGAGGGCGGCCCAGAACCGGTCCCTGTGGCGCTCAATGGGGGAGGCCTATGTCCAGCAGTGGACGATTCAAGGGCTGAAATGATGATGATGAACAAGGCGGCATAGTTTATGCCTTTGTCTACTATACTAACTTAATATGAGTTGGCATCAGTTTACATACCATAAATATTCTTATGGAGAAAAATTTTAAAGTAAAATGCGATAATAATTAATTCATTCACAGGCTACCCGATGAAGAGTATGAAACTGATCCAGAAACAAAAGTCAAGGACCGAAACCTAACAAAGAGGGATCTGAAGATTCTGATGTAAGTATGATAGAATAATTATTACTCCGTGATTAATGATTGAATCACCTGATATGATTTATAGGCCCACCCTGTTATGGGAACAACATAGCTGGTAAGAAGTGGGAGTGTGATATCTTTACCTTGCTTTGATAAGGAAATAGACTAAT
>NW_023593980.1:0-17855 GCF_014839805.1 Manduca sexta
TTTAATTGTTATTTATTTAACATTCATTTTATTAAGTAATGTTTTCAGAATATTAATTATAAAAAGATCAACTCTTTGGTAACGTTCTTTAATAAGTAATTTAAATTTAACATATTTATTTACAAAAAGATGATTGTATTCAAAAACTAGGAAGAAAAATATTATTGTCATAGGTGAATGACACTAGTAATCGCTAATACATTAGTTAAATAACTTTGAATATATTTTTTCTGTTAACACATTTATAAACCGATTTAACAGTTAGACAAATCTTGAAATCACGTAAACAAGCTAATCTTCATCTTGATTTTACTAATTAACCTATTATTTATATTTATCATTCAACAGAGTGCTGAAACTTTTCGCAGTGTTTCGCATTATCTTTGTGCTATTTTAAAATATCTCCTATAGTTTCGAAGTAAGGGTCACGTTTGGATATACGGAGAGTATATTGACTCAGACAGATCGAGCAACGACCTGCTAAATGATAACAGGAGGTGGATTTAATGGATCGAATATCGCTCGATGTCAATTACACTATAGTTGTGCTATTCATATTTCCGATTTCTAATATTTGAATTATTTAGCTTATCTCGACAAAACATATTTAAAAAAAAAAGTTTATAACGTTCGGCCGTAATGCACATTATTTTAAATTAAGAATCAATTCAAATCTGTTGGTTATTTGGCACATTTTCAAAGTTCGATTTTAAATCTAATTACAGTCCAAAGGGGACAGGAGAGAACAAGGCGCTGCCAAACGACACACCACAGAGATGGCGGATAATCCTGGAACCAGCCTTGGTGGGAGCCATGATGGCCATCAACCTTGGCCAGACTTCGCTGCAGAATTTCTACCTGCGAACTGCGTGCACAGTAGACTTGAATTATTCGCGAGAGATCTGCTACAGAGGTGTTGGGGAAGAATTTCGTGAAGCTGAGGTAATACTTAAATACACAGCAGTGGCGAAGGGTGACATTTGAAAAGGAACCCGACACAATATATAGGTAGTAATATGTTTGAATGCGGTCTGCAAATTCTTGTAACGTTGTTGTTGATTTATATTTAACATAAAGGGAAGCCGATAGTCATCGGGTTATATAGAACATTCGCAATTGCTCGGCAATATTACTGCTATTTATTGCAATTGTTCAGTGTCTACTCTTAAAACTCAATATTACAAAAATTACAGAAATTCTTTAAGACCGTTATAAATGACATGCTTTTCGAAGTTGTCACGAGGAAACAGCAATAGTGTTTTCCCGTTCGGACCAGCGCGAACCGAGTTCCAAGTAACACTGTATTTTATATTTTGTGTTTATTTAGGGCATCGACCTACATCAATATAATCCTGCAAATAGTATACCAATTACGTATGCCGATGACTTTACCTAAATCAGTTTAAATTGTACGTGTGTTTTTTCGTGCGATGGAGAAAATAAAATGTTTGGTATTTAAGGAAAATTAATAGTTTTAGTTAGTTTAGGTTTTATTCATCTGTACGTGTAAAATATTTATATAGAATTAATAATTTATTATATTTGAAATGCACGAATTATTTTACTGATATAATTTTAAATATTCAAACATTTAATTTCATGGTATATGTATAGAATATTGGCGAAAGGTGAAATTTTCCCAAAGGAACCCGACACAAAACATAGGTACTAATATGCATGTATGCGGTCTACAAATCATTCCGATGATAATTATTCTACAGATATCTTACATAAAGAGAAGCCGGCAGGAATCGGGTTAAATGGGGACCCTTGTCCACTAATACACAGAGAAAAAACATAGCGGGTATACTATATAGTCAAGCAACGTATAAAACAATGTTACTAATGTATCAGATGACACAAAATGGCAAAAGAAATAAAATGGATTGATTAATAACAATTTATTAAATTAAATACGTAAACAACTTCAGTTATTTCTAGATACTTAATCGAAATACAAAACAATAAATATGATGGTATATATGTTTGCCTTAATAAATATAAACACTCATAATTATTAGTACGCACCATTTATAATTATCTTCCTTCAGTTTTAAACGGTTGACGACTTTATTTTTTGTGAGAATTGATCATATTAATATAAACTTCAATATAAACATTTAAACATGTACATTTAAACAGTTTATAAGTGGAATATTCCTTTATCTCTGTTTAGGTTTTATTCAGGACTCAAGAAAGTATGAAACATAATATCAGGAGTTAAGATAGAAAAGTTGTTTAAACACGATACGTTTGAGTTGATATAACAATTATGACGACGTATTTCACATTGTTATGTAAGAGCAGGTATTATAATAAAATTTTGTATGCTGTAGATCTGTGGTAACTTAAATTTAAAATTCTTTCCTCAGTCCATCGACTTTTAATGAATTCTGTATAAAAAAAATTATCTTAATGTTCATTGCATGCACCAGTGAAAAGGTATACAGGCTGATGCCTGATGTCATATACTTATTTATTACCGTATTGGACTACTGGTATATCATTTCTGACTGGTTTTTGCCTAGGTTTTCATTTACGTCGCATGGCAAGTCTATTTGATCTCTTCTGTGTTCATAGAATGAATAATACTAAATAACAGCCGCACATTGTTTCGAATTAACAATGAATATATTGTAACTGACTGTAGTATCATTTCTACGAATCTGTAAACAAATGGAGAATATTATTCAACAATTTCATGTTAAGAGATATCTAAATAATTTATCCCAGTCAGTTTTCAAAAAATTGCTCAGTTTCATAACGCAATGTTCAGCACTCACCTATATAAACGATATTGCTCGTGGCTCCGCCTACGTATATAAGTTTTTCGGGATAAAAATTTCATCGAAATCCGTTAGGTAGTTTTTGAGTTTATCGTGTTCAATCAGGCACACAGATGCAGCGGGGAACTTTGTTTTATAATATTATTTTTTACTTATTAACGGGAACAATTCTGTCATACATGATTGATGAATAGCTTTAACCATTTACGCAGCGCACGCAAGAGAATAATGATCTTAGCGTTATGTTATATAGCTTATATAATATTGGGCACATCCAACACTAAAGTGTGCAACGCAACATTTACCTAAGCAGTGGATATAACGCCTAACTATCGTTCTCCTCTTCGTGGGTCCGTGGGAGCGACTGCAGCGGTCGTCGGAAACCACAGCTCATCATGCCAGTCTGGTGTGAACGTGAGCAGTTTCATGACAACGGGAGTACTCCCCCATGCCACTGGTTATTTATTTCCTCATGTCCTGGTGCTTCCACCATACAAGTGCTGTACGTTGTACAGATACCCATATCGTTGGGAGGGAATTTTGGACTACTACTAGCTGCTGCTTTCAGCCATATTGGAGATGTAAGTTTAGTTTTAACATAGTGTACAAGTATGTACGAGTCTGTGATTTTAGTTATTTGTTTTGAGCAAATTATTAATTATAATGGTTATTGTTATTTAGATTGACTGCAAATGACATAATGTCTTACAAGAAATTTATCAAAATACTTAATTTCCAGGTGTGCCACGCGACAGGTCGTGACGTGACCCGGACAATGGGCACCCACCGCGCCGCCATCCAGATAGCCCACGTGGTGGGCGCAGTCGGCGGGCCCTTGCTCTACCGCTACCTCGGATTCTACGGTGTGTTTCCCCTTGTTTTATTACTACAGGTATTTGTTTTATTTACTCCTTTATTTTAATTTCTTGATTGATTTTTGTTATATATAATACACTAGCTTTTGCTCGCGGCTTCGCCCGCGTGCAGGAGTTTTCCGGGATCAAAGTTCCGCTATATATTTTCCCTTGATAGAAAGTAGCCTATAACCTTCCCTGGGTCAACTATCTCCATACGAAACTTCATAAAAATCTGTTCGGTAGATTTTGAAGAAATCACTATTTTGGTCATAGTGACTTCCACATAAAAGGTAGGTATATGCTGTCGCGGAATTTTATTTAGACCTATTTAAGACAAACAATCCTACGGTATATCATCTTTGTCTAACTCCAACGGTTTAGGCAACGTATGCCAAAATATTTATTATTTATTTATTAACACTTTATATACAAAGAAGTATATAGGCGGACTTAATGCCAAAGGCATTTTCTACCAGTTGACCTTAAGGTGGTGCAAACTGCAAAATAGTAATTTTGTTTTCTAAATTACTAGATATGTATCGTTATATTATGCCTAAATTACACAAAATTATTTTTAATTGTAGGCTATATATTATTCTGATGTATAAGCAATATTACTGTAAAGTTTCATCCAAATCCGTTCATTAGTTTTTCGTGAAAGAGGAACAAACATACATACATACAAACATCCATCCTCACAAACTTTCGCATTTATAATATTAGTAGGACGTAACTCTTGTACATTGGTAATTAGAGGTATGTTGTTTTTGATTATATTTTTGGTAATTATGAAGGGGCCAAACCCCAGTTTTAAGAGTAGTCTAGAGTATAAAAAAAAAAAAAAAATTATCTTTTCGTATCTTTCTTAATATTATAATCGCAAAAGTTTATGAAATTGTTGAATATTTGTTAGACGTAAATAGCTGAATGGATTTGCAAAAAATTAGGCACAGGTATAGACAAAGTCTTGAATTAACATTTAGACTACTTTTGTCACGGGAATTTACTCCCACAGGAAATAATGGATCGCTACTGAGTTCGGCCCTTTGTAGCGGAAGGCTTTTTCACGCATACAAAGTCGCGAGTGATACTTAGTCTAAAGTATAAATATAGAAATGAGACTTTTAATATGAACGTGCCCCGGTTTGTAAAGGCTATGGAGAAGGTACAATATGTAATATGTAATATACGAAAGCGGCGATAGCCTAGTTGGGTGTGGAACGGATTGCCGAGACGAATGTCCGCAGGTTCAAAACCCAAGGACACACACCTCTGAGTTTTAAACAAAAATTATGTGTGTATTCTTTGTGAATTATCGCTTGCTTTAACGATGAAGGAAAACATCATGAGGAAACCGGCATACCTGAAAAATTCTCTATAGGAATTTTGAGGGTGTATAAAGTCTACCGATCTACACTAGGTCAGCGTGGTGGACTAAGGCCTTATCTCTCTCAGTAGTAGAGGAGGCCCGTGCCCAAAAGTGGGAAAGTAAATATACAGGGCTGATGATGATGATACGAAAGTAGATATAATCGAATATCCACTGTGCAATTAACATTTTCTTAAATTACGTAAACAAAGCTGGGTCAAGTCATTATACAACACGGTTGTAAAGATGCTTAATAGAGCCTAGAACCAAACTAGCCACACTTGATGCAATTGCTAGATAAACAGGATTTGCACTCAGTTTAGCGTTTACTTGGTGAGTTAATCCAATAACTAACCCGGCAACTTTCTTTGATGCTTGATATTTATCTCAGTTGGCATTTATATAACAAAGCATGAATGCAACTTACATAAGTATAAAGAATAAAATACAAATATAAGCCGCTTATTATTAAAATTTAATACGTATATATTAACCTTTAATATATGAAATAGAAATAATGTTCAATATTTCTTGATTACATTATGTATTTTTTTTTAATCTTTGTCGTCAAACTTCATCTCGCTAAAAGTTTCAAAGAATTGAACACATGCCGTAAAATCTGCCATCTTTGCCATTTTTGATAAGCTCCCAGTATTGTATTTTTCTACAAAAAATAAACTATTAAAACAATGCAATGTTTGAATGTAATTGATGCCTATTCTTTATAAAATACGGTGATACAACTATTTTTGAAGAAACTACAAATATTACAGAAAATACTTCAAAATAGATTATGGGAAGACAAAACCACAAAATGGTAGATTACATAGGTAATCTATAAAATCAATCTAGAGTAACTTCAACTAGAAAAATAAACTAGATCACAATAAATCCATGTCGGACATTTTAAAAAATGTTTGACATGTAAAATAAAATGACTACTTACAAAAGGTAATACATTTGTAATTGTTCCATCATATTCGTAAGTAGATTTTATTTTATAATACAATATCTTTATGCTCAAGCGAGGAAACGTGACAACCCTAAGAACACGCAAAACAAAATAAATAAAACATGACTTATTGCCATTAAGGTGTGGAAATTTTACTAAAAGATTATTGAAAATAATTAACGTATCACTGACAAGTTCTTTTAAAAATCTAAATCTGAATTCACTATAACTATAAAATTTTACAAATTCTGGACCCCGCAAAAATGAGGATATGTGAACGTAAAATTTCAAGGCAATAATTAATTGTTAAGATTTGCTTTTACATAACACGGAATATTGTTTTTAAATACTATTTTACTTAGGTTTTAGTTTTTGCTTAATTACATGAACTTGGTTTTTATTGGTTCTAGTATTGTGTTAGTTAGTTTGTAATATTTTTTAATTTTTTCACTAACAAACTTTTTATTGAATTCCAAAATTAAAATGAATATTAAATTACGCTTCCATTGATTTATAACATGTAGGACAAAAAATATTGAATTTAAAATAAACACTATTTTTATCTTATTCCCGAGATTATCCCTCAGCTGGCTCAGCGGCCTAAACTGGGTCTTGCTCTCTGGCATGAGAGTCATCCAGCTATCCCTGTCCGCTGCCAGCACTCTTCGGTTACTGGCTTGAAGTTTTTACAAATCACCTTCTACCGTATTCCTCCAGCGGTACCTATGTCGTCCTACCGGCCAGCGACCTCTTATTTCCTTATTGCAAATGTTTTGATTTCAGTTCTCTTCCCTAATGTACGTGATCTTCGTCATGAAAGACGTCAACGTGAACCGGGAGAATAGAGTATCCGCTTGGAACTGGCGGCTGCCTTCAACGCGGTACAATGTTTGCTTAGGAATCGAGACGGAAACAAGCGCAAGATAATCCTATTGATGCTCGTTGTTGCTCTTGGAGACAGAGTTCTGTTATCAGGTCAGTAAATTTAAATTATATGTTAGCTCCTGATTTCATTTTGCTTTATTAGCGCTTTCTATTAGACTTCCATGTACCTCCTCGATCAGTGCTGATAATCGTGAACACAATATAGAAATGCATATCTACAGTATGCATAAGCTAGCTCGGGCACATCATCTGTCATATAGGAGTTTAACTTAGTGAAATAATGTTTTGCCGCATGTCCAAAAATCCCTACTTTCTAAGCCCTATCACTCTTTGTGGAGACATTTAACATCATTATCTAATTACTCATTCATCGGCATATGCTGTAAAGAAGAATTGTTCAGGGTTAGTCATGCAAGGCGTTGTGGTTCGTGCTCACTAGACGTTCGGGGCATTAAGCGAGGCGTTAGGAAATATCTAATAGTAGCATAGCTTTACATTGCCAGCCTCGCTTAGCGCCGGTCTGGCGGGAAAGGATTAAAATGAATATGTAGAAGGTCGCTGTACAGTAAATAAGTGCCGATAGAAATAAACTACTATGTATTTTATATATTGTAGTTACGTGTTATACGCTGTAGGATAATATTTTTTAAAAAGGTATGCATTTCTATATCTTCATATATTTATTTCTTTTGGACCAATATTTAGCTAACCTAAAGACCGCACTGAATTTCTTTGTTTTAAAATAAAATAAACAATTCGAAACATGTTAGACTATTTTTGTATAATATAGACTCTACCATTTTTAATTTCGCCTCTACTAAGAAGACTAGTTAAATACATAACAATTATAATTTTTAGAAATAGTAATTATAATGTGATGCATCTAGGTAAATGATATCAATAAAGATATGGTATCCACACTTTCCGAAAAACGGTTTTTAAACCAAACTTGTAGTTGGCGGTCCAGGAAAACCTTCTACGGTAATAAAATTCATCAATTCGTAATTGCATCTCATCTTTAATTTTAGCGCAAGTTAATAAGTAGAAACCAATGCATAATAAGATTGTGTGATCGAAGAAAGCCTGGTTCCTAACAATGCCGGTGTTTTTATTTTTATTTGTGTTGTAGTACAAAAACATACAACAATATTTTTTGTTATTTTATGATAATATGCAGTTATATTTAGTTTTTCTTCATATTTTTCATACCACGATTTTATGAATATTTTAAAATTATATGTTCCCCTAAACACAAAAAAAAAACTACTCAAGTTCTGTACAATTTTTAGTTGTCAATAAATTATTATTCATTGTTATTATTTTGTTGTTCCTAGCCGAAGTCTTGATCGCGTACATGTACTACAGATACAAATTCCACTGGGACGACGTGATGTTCGGATCCTTCCTCGCCTACAGAAATATCATCAGTTTTACCGGTAAGTAATCTAAGGCACCGCGCACACGCTGTCAACCTACCACTGACAACTAGATCAGTATTCATCATTTTCATCGTATAGATTCTCGGTAAGAAGTTCTTAACGTTTGCGCTACACCTTACATTCCTGAACAGTTATTCCGCTCACATGTTAATAATTGGCAGAGTTTACTATACTAAATCACGTTTCATTTTCAGGCACACTTCTAATTTTATCCGTGCTGAAGCGGCGACTCAGACTGACGGATGAAACTGTCGGGATGCTGAGCTGTATGTCGTACGTTCTGTCAGCGTCGGGTCTCATTGCAGCCAGAAATACCATCTGCGTGTTTTACGTACGCATTCTTTTTGTCTAAAATTACGTTAAGATGTTTGATCACTCGCTGTGATTATAAAGATTTATGTCTAGTTATAATTAATGTCATATTGACTACTAACAGATTTTACTAAACGACCCCAATAATTGCGGAACATTCTAAGAATGAACATATTAAAATAAGTCATTTATTGGTACATTATACTTCATTCTAATTAAGACCAGGTCCTATTACGTTTATGGGGATATATCGCGTCTTTCCCCAATCACGGGTGTTCTAATCGAAGGACAGCTTTGATAGTCGTATAGGTAAATAGGGCATTTTTGAATCTGTTATCTGTGCAGCTATCGAAGACAGATTCGCCTCTATAAATGAAATAGCATATAGTAAGGTCAGAACCTTACTTAATTTTTCTGTCCATGTAGCAGTTAGTTACCTACTACTGAAATCGGTTGAAGGAAGGAATCAAATAGCAACTCCGTATTCGATGACTCATTTTAATCCATTAAGCTCGTGTAGAAGTCGCATAAAATTTAATATGGAAGTGTCCTCTTTATTTATAAATTATCATTTATCGTTTCTCCATAATCTCATTTTACTTTAAATTGTAGGTACCTATATATTGTCTATGGGTGCTCTTAGTACGTAATCATTTCTATCATAATTGATAGCATCATGTAACTGGCTAACATCTAATCTCCAATTCATATTATCATATAAGCTATCATTCACATTCGATACAACAAAATGTAAGTCAATGATAAGGATAAAAGGTCGATTTCTTTTGTCATTGACGCTATACAAAGATTACCAAAAATTACGCAATATTTTGTTATTGCAGAGAAATTTAAAGCAAGCAAATGATAGTTGTAATATTTCTATTTCAGTTCCCCTAGTTGGTATAATATCCCAAGGATCTCAAGTTGTGCAAAGGCCGTTAATTAACAAACAAATTTTACCCACCGAACAAGGTTTGTGTTACTTACGCCGTTATTTGTCAACACACTTGATTTATGATTTCCTTTAATTTAGATTTAGGATTAGCTGTAATATTCTTTATATTCCTTAATGTCAGTAGAAAGATAATTTTTGGTATATGTAATTATTTAAATTAAATATCTTAAAATACAATGTCAATAAAAGTTATTAACCTGTATTTTAATGCGTCACTTTTACTTTATTTCTGGGGTAAAGTATTTTGAAAATCTAAAAATACACTAGGTTTATCACTGATATATTATTTGTTTTTTTTTTGATTTTAAATTTTGGATAGAGTGACAAGTTAACATTAAATTGCGAAACTAATTTCAAGTGGAATATGAGATCAGAGCAAAAGTTACTGTCAATTCTTTCATAAACTATTAGCATCTTTCGATGCGCTCATTCGTATTCCGCGTGATGATTGATCGACTTTATCTCATCTCTGCCATCAAATTCATATCAAATTCTGATTTACAGGTAAGATATACAGCGTCATGGGTGCGTTGGAGTCAGCTACACAAACTATGTCTTCACCCTTATACTCTCTGTTGTACAGCAAGACGGTTTTGTCGATGCCTGATGCATGGCTCCTGCCTGGAATAACTCTAGCCGTGTTTCAACTCCTTGCCTATTTAATAACAAGAAGTCTGGGAAATAAAAATAATGCTAAAGAAAATCCAATCAAAAGTAACCCAGATGCTGAAAACATAAAGGATGTAAATCAGAGTAACGATGTAAAAAGTGAAGTGAATTCGAATAATCATTTAGATGATAGTAAACCTGTCAAAACTAAAACTTAGTGTAGTGCACGCTTTTTGTAACATTTATTTGTTTTGATAAAATATTACATTTTTTATAAAAGTTGTTTTTCTTACGTCTATGGAACTGCATATCCAATAAGATGGATGTCTTAAATATTAGAATTCGAGGAAATAGAAAAATCTATATGGATAAAAACGGAATACAGCAGCCGTCATTGCAATATCCTAAAAACAATACAAACACACATCACGCCGTTATCTCCGAAGGGGTGAGAGGTGGTAAGTGGCGAACTGATCACCATATCGGGCACAAATTCTAGACTCCGGGCTAATATTGAGCACAAAAATTAATATCACTTTGCCAGACTCGGGTTTCGAACCCCAGAACTTAGAGTAGTGATCGTACCGTGCACGCGATACAACTACGCCACCGAGACAGGCATTTCAATATTTTTTTCTAAAGATTGTTCAATTTGTTAACAATGGGGCGAAATGGACGATTCAGACATTTTGGCGGGCCAAAAGTCGTTCCTATTTTAATAACTTTTAAACTTGTGTAAAAATCCAATATTAAGATAAAAGAGAGACGATTTGCTGGCCGTGCTACTCGTTTTTGCTGCGGTACGCAACACTTAAACTTTGCGGGGATTATTAATCTGCATGAACGGGCCATGTAAAATTCCACTACGGGTCACATTATGACCTGCGGGCCTGGGTATATTTACATGATTTACTTATACATTTCAAGGCAGACGTGCAATTTACAATAAAAGGAATTCAAAAATGAAAGCTGTTTTTGATGTAATACAGAACCTGCGTATGCAAATTGTAGTCAAATATTTATTTACATGTAATACAAAGTCCATCAAAGGGGAAAATGAATAGTATCATAACACATATTTTTAATTCCTTACACAATATAACTAATTCTTGGATTTTCCATATATTCATTAAATATACAGCATGAAGTAGTTTAGTATGTCACACACTCATACATATCTGGATGACCTCATCTTTCGATCGATCTAAAACACTCAAGTTTCGAGTTCAAGAACCTATTGATAACATTTGAAATGTTATATTACGTAATATTGTATTACAACAAACCGTAAAAATCTCTGGAAATTAAAAATACCACGGATCTAGACGACGTAGAGGGTGTGATAAGGATGGCCCGTCCGGGCGTAACTATACGGAGGCGGCAAAATGTCTAAAATAAAAGCTTTTAAAATAAAAACTTTGTCTTTCATATTTTATCGTATTTACTACTTGATGAAAGAGGGGGCTGGGGCTTGGTATTCATGGCGCTTTTTTGTTTTATTACAATGAATATTCTTTTACTCTCGACCGCCGCTCTGAGGGCTTTCATTTGAGGATGGACTTGTCTAAATTAAATATATCCTTAGACCACCTAGAACAGTGGTGTCTAATCTTTTAATATTGTTTTCCCTATGATCTGTGTGGGTAACTAATTTTACTCTACCTTCAAAATGTTATCAAAACAAACAAAAGGTACAAGCAAATACAAACATCTTTATTAATCATAAATTGCTCACAAGCCTTACAATTTTAATGACAGCTCTGTTACTTTTTTTATTTTACGATCCTATAATTAGGTCCCTTGTTACCCTGATGAAAACTGATTTACCTCGCAGGGTATTTACCCCCCAAGTTAGGAATCCAGGACCTAGAAGAACGCCCCATGTGCTTATTACCGCGAAATAAATTGTCGTCTCAATGTATTTACTATATCGTTCTGTATTTTATGAAAGCGAACATAAATAAACCTAAACACTTGTCTATTAGACTAAAACAGTTTTATAAATGTATGCATGAGCATTTGCTCTTATACTTTGACAGAAAGGAAAGATCATAAGCTTCGTCCTTTATATAACCCTGATTAAAATATTGTCAGTAATTGATAGGAAAATAAATGACACATTTTACCCTGTTATCGTCCAGACTGCCAGTCAAAATTAAGATAATACCTACTGATATAATGTCAATGTCCTGAATTTTTCAAAACCGTAACAAAATAACACCTTTTGCAAAACACGTTAAGTACACGCCCAACATTTATCGGTAATAATTTATTTTGCTAATATCAAAATCACTGCTTTATCACACTGATAATCTTAATTGTGGATTATTAGGAGTTATATTGGAAACATCAAAGATTTTTTCAAATATTATAATACTTTGTGGAAATCAAATTATAATAATCATAGTTGATGTGAAGGATTTGTCTATCAATACGTGAGAATCTATATAGGTCTAGAAATGATAATGAAATCAAAGTTAATCCTTATGTTTTAGTTGAGGTTAGAAAAAAGACGATGAGTTTTTGCTTTCTGTTTTTCTTCTAAACGTACGAAACTGCTAGCACTTATTACAATGAACATAACAGTATTAGGTACAAGTATTAGATGACAAATATTCCAAAAAAAATTGAATACATCCACAATTCATATAGGCTGTATAAGAGATCACATTGAGAATCCCTGTTCCCCATCCTCTTCTGATCCTGGCTCTCTGGTAGAGCGGACAATGTAATATTTACTGACGGTAATCGATTAACACTAAGTAATCCTTGCCGGTTTGAACAAAACAACGATCATAATAAATATCATTCGAAAAGAATGACGATGGCAAGGATAAGTTGGGTTATAATTATAGTTTAGGAATTATTTTTCGTGTCATAATATGTTGCATACACGACTGTGACCTGTTTTGTGTTTAATAAACAAATAAATAAATAGGAGGTCGTTGAAGGAACAACAATGTTATTAAGTCACTCAGAACAGCAAAAAATATAAGAAATTTGTGGTGGTCGAAGATGGCTATAGCTGTCAGTTCTTACATGGATAATAAAGGCATTTAAACAAAAAATATAAAATAAGATATACTCATATTTATTACGAATATAAATTACGTATTAATTTTAGTAGAAACGCGAGAATCGAGTTACTGACCACTAAGAACCTTTACAAACAATAATACCATAAAATTGCAAACTTTTGAATCACCCCTGCCGTGTCGCCTCTAAATTTTATTTCAATATTTTTAAAAATGTAAACAAAGTTTCATCTTAATCTTCACCTTCTCGACATTACTCAAGCTACTTCGATAGAACCAAACCAGCTTTAATATTTTTGTTATCTGAATTTAGATAAATATCTGATAATAATAAAAACAACATATTATGATATTGGTTAACTGTTAAACAAATTCTATAGATATTAACGAAACTAAAAAAATATTCTATAGTCACTGATCTTTTGTTTATTAATCAAATCAAATGAAAGGGGACATCTTGATCAGATCAGTTTAATATCTAGGACTACGTCTAACTCCAGGTCGATTACCTTGTTCTGATCAAACCCACGTATGCTCACAAAGAGCTAAAAATCTTTGTCTCTGTTATCATTCGGCGAATTTTTAATCCGAATTTGTAGACATTTTCAATCATTTATGTCGTCCTGTGATATGAAAATGGAACAAATTTTCGCGATCTCACTTATTCGAATAAAGATATAATAGTCTCTCAATAATATTATGATGGATGACTTTGGAAATTTATTGTAAACCTCGACTCTCCCATATTATGATAACATACTTTCATTTCCCGTGGTTTGGGTACAAAAAGCCACCGATTTGAACTACTGCCTTCCATAACTAGTTAGTATAGAGTACTATACCTTATAATATTACGGGGTTTTGTCGTTACCTTTGGATTGAGTGAACTAAGAATTGGAATAAAAGCACTGGGTCATATATTACACGTTAATACTTTCAATTTGATATTTGAATCACAAATGGGGATCACATGCATGTATAATGACAATAGCATGTTAGTATATCACGAGAATGTCACTATCTACAGGCACTGTTGATACAATAATATATCTAAAGAAAAACATAGTATCAGGCTATAAAATCTTACAAGATATCCTACAAAAACAATATTTGTTTGTCTGTTCTCATAAAAATATAATTGCATTTTACTTTAACTTATCTGTATTGGTATTAAATGTCTTGAAAAAGACACGTTTTGAAATTGTTATAAAGAATTTACACACCCACACACAATATCACGCATTTATCCCCGAAGGTATGCAGAGGCACAACCAGGGCACCCTTTTCGCCAAGTGTGTTCCGTCCCATGATGTGATAGGAAGCGAGGTCGCCATATCAGACATAAATTCCAGACTTCGGGCTGATACTGAGCAGAAAAACCCAAATATCACTTTGCTCGACCCAGGGTTCGAACCCAGGACCGCAGAGCGCTGTTGTACCGCGCATGCAGTATAACTACGCCACCGAAGCAGTCGAGCTTCGATCAACAATACAAGCAGTCGAGACATAAGGAATTTAATGTAAGTTAAGTTAAGAAATAATATTATTAATGCATGGAATTGCATATAGTGATACTTCCTATGTTTTGTTAGCTCTCCCGTAAATTAAAGGAGACGGTAATGCTATATGAAATATACCTAGATATTTAAATATAATTGTCTTGTATTTTTTAAACATTTGACTAGTCATCAAATTGATTTATTTATTACACTTTTGGGGTATACAATTGATGAAAATCAATTGTATACCTTATCTGCATCATGATCTTATTTGCATACTGGTTAGAAGTTTTAAAGTGTCTTCGAATTTGCTGCTAAGTTAAACGCTGCAGCAGCACGCGCATTAATTTTGAAGGCGCCCTAGTCGCGTCAGGCAGCGCGGTATCAATCAGAGTACATAAAGTAAGATCGGGCGGCACAATCTGGTGACTAGCGAGTTATCATCAGTCAACATTATCGTTGAATATTTGCCCGTCACCACACAGATGAACCTTTGATTACCCAGATAATTTAGATACCTACACTCGCTAAATTTGGCGTTGGGGTTTTGTAACAAAGATCTAAGGAACTTCGCCGACATAATTTTCTTCGCTCAAAACACGACTTACCAGCAGCGAGCAATCAATATATTGCTTTCATACCCTTGTTGATTTCTTGTCAAGGTATAATTATTAAAAACTTGCATAATATTAGTATAGATTTTGTCTTACTTTCCTTTAGTGTGTTAAAACACTGCAATGTCTATTTCTGCCGTCAAGCAGCGATGTGTAGTCACTGTTGTGTTCCTGTTTGAAGGACATTGCAATGTCTAATTACGTCCAGTAGTTATACTGGCTGTAGCATAATTAAAATTAACATCTCATGTGCAGGATGGCGAGCGCAGTGGAATACCAAACAATAGTTTGTAATCCGAAGTGTTGTATAGAATTTTAACTGTTTATGGGCGTATCGCTTACCATCAGGCGAACGGCAAGCTCGTCTCGTAATTAAATAAAATAAAAACCAATGCAGCGCCATGATCTGTAATAATAGCTTATCTATAATCTATACTATTATATAAAGCTGAAGAGTTTGTTTGTTTGTTTGTTTGAACGCGCTAATCTCAGGAACTACCGGTCCAAACTGAAAATATTTTTTGCGTTGATAGCCCTTTGTTCGTGGAGTGCTATAGGCTATATATCATCACGCTATACCCAATAGGAGTGAGCAGTAATAGCTAATCTCAGGAACTACCGGTCCAAACTGAAAATATTTTTGCGTTGGATAGCCCTTTGTTTGTAGAGTGCTCTAAGTTATATATCATCACGCTATACCCAATAGGAGCGGAGCAGTAATGGCTAATCTCAGGAACTACCAGTGTGAACTGAAAAAATCGTTTTGTGTTGATAGCCTTTATTTGTGGAGTGCTATGGGCTATATATCATCACGCTATGACCAATAGGAGCGGAGCAGTGAAACATGTTGCAAAAACGGGGACAATTTATTAGTTTTGAGAGTTGTTGCGTGCGGCGTAAACGGTTAAAGTTATGCAACAATGATGTATGACGGGATTTTTCCTCTTAGAAAGTTCTAAAAAATATTATTATAAAACAAAGTCCCCCCCCCCCCACTGCATCTGTCTGCCTGAACGTGTTAAACTCAAAAACTACCCAACGCATTAAGATGAAATATGGTATGAAGACAGTTTGAGACCCTGGGAAGAACATAGGCCCGGAAACTACTACTTTTATAACGGAAAACTTTAGCCTGAAAACTTTATAACGCGGAGCCGCGTAAAAAGCTAGTTTATATTATATTCCGGCTACAATACTAAATATTTTAATTCGTCTAAACATAATGCCATATGTATGTACAATGCAGAATAAAGTTAGGATAACCGAAGACAGAGTCGCGCCAAAAGTAATTGCTTTTTAGATGTGTAAGATTATAGAAATATAAGTTTTCTCATGCAGTTTATTCCATGTTTTTTCGTCTAGTGTCTATTTATTGATCTTCGCGATACAGGTTCATACAAGTACATTTAGGTTTTGAGTCTAGTGCAAAGATCGCTGGCATTACACTAAAGGTACAATAATGCTTACTTATTTTTTGACATTATCGCCTATGTAATTGTTTTTGTACTTTTACCGATAATAATATTCTACGTAGTGTAACAAAACTTCATCTTTTCAGTTTTTTACTTTATTTCAGGTGTAGATATTTGATGGCTTCCGTGATTTAGTTGTAAGTACATAATATGTACCTATTGCGGTACGATTGTTATGCTGAGGTCTCGAGTTCGGTTCTCAGGGGGAAATTTTGAGTTTTTTGGATTGTACCAGCCCTAACTCGAAAAGTTACGCCCGATATATAGCGATATAATCCTTTCCGTCAAGGTACGAAATAAACATAACGAATAGTGAGTGCGCTAGTAGCGTCTCTGCCTAAACTTTCGGAAATAAATACGTGGGTGTATGTAGGTATATCCAATGTAGATATGTATATCAAACAATACAACATGATGCGAGATCTGACTCGATAGCGATAGCTAACATTTCATGACTATTAATCCGATAAAATTTTGGTATAAATATTTCTACCGCAATACAGCAAAGGCAGTATCTCTGAACATATCGTTCTGTACATTTGTTTTATTTACACACTCTTCTAGAAAGTGAATATGTAAGTACCACTATACTTCGTCATGTACTTACTTTCATCATGTTTTGACTACCGCGCTGAGGTCCTGTACGAATCCCCGGTCGGTCCCTTAAAAAATAACTGCAACTGGGTTTTTCCGTTGTGGTACCCTGTGCGTCGGAAAGCACGTAAAGCCTTTGATCCTACCCCTGATCTCTCTGCGGTCATGTCGAATTGCCGTCTCACCGGACTATGAGAGTGAAGGAACAGAGAGTGCACCTGTATTGCCCACACATTTGTGCATTATAATATCTCCTGCGTACTTGTCTGACCTCTGTTGAGATTGGCCGTAGCCGAAATTCAATTAGGACGGAATCATTATGAATTATGTATTCTTAAAATCTATAATGAAGATATTCATAGCGCCATTACAATAAATTATATTATTGATAGTTATACTTTTATTCGACATATTTTGTTTGGGTGCACATACAATTAAATAACGATTTAAATGGTCAACATGTTAAAATTGTTATGT
>NW_023593981.1:0-17844 GCF_014839805.1 Manduca sexta
ATATATATATTTTTCGATACGTAAAACACATTGGAAATGAAACTATTTATACATAATAAATTTATATGAAATTCTAGTTAATTCTAAAACTATAAAACCGCGTAACATGGTGAAAAGAGAATCAAGGATTTCAATGAAAACTGAATATTATTAAATTGTCGCCTTATGATTTCAGTTTGTATTACTTTACAGAATTTGATTTATAGCGACAGAACATATAAATTTCGTTTATGTTTTTTTTTTCAAAATCTACAGTTCAAATTTCCATGAAAGGGAAGAATTTACACTTTTGTACAAAATAGGCCCAAGATTTCATTGAATATTTTTTTATGATAATAATTTAGGACAATAATTGTCTTAAATGCAAAACTTAAAGAAGAAAAAAACATGTGATCTATTGTGTGTATGTTATCTTACATACAATTATGTGTATTTAATTTCTCTGTAGTTTTTTCAAATTATCTTTGATATAAAAAAAATAACAAAATTTAACTTTAAATGCGAAAAATTAAAATCGAAATTAGACTTTAAAATTAACAAGTACCATGACTCTTGTAAACTTAATTACATAAATACATAATAATATACCTAATACGATTTAATACAAAGCATTCCACAATGTTCAACTACTTTGGAATGACCAAGTAAATGCATTAACTACTGTATGAATACAATAAAGTCATCTAATGAAAACAAAATTCTTTGGCTTTTAATATACTTTTCGACGTGGATAGGTTCCAAAATATGTAT
The DNA here is from genome assembly GCF_014839805.1 of Manduca sexta. Lineage (NCBI taxonomy): Eukaryota > Metazoa > Arthropoda > Insecta > Lepidoptera > Sphingidae > Manduca > Manduca sexta. The sequence continues at coordinate 751 of NW_023593981.1, forward strand.
AGTATTGCTATGCAACACAAATGTGATGTATAAAATAAATTAAATGTAAGTTCTAAAAATAGACATGAGGCTAATGAATAGTAATGATCTTTTACACTGTATTCGAGCAAACTGTATATGCATCTAAATACATGAATATAATACTAGAAACAATTGAGACCAGCAAAGATCACTAGAACTGGAAAGTTCAATTATTATACGAGTTTGTTCAGTTTCATTACCCACAAAAAAAATTACACTTGACCCTTTTAGACAAAATAGATTTTCTATACTTTAAAAATAAATATAAAAACATTTTCCCACGACCAGTATGCTAATATAATAATTAAACCTTTATCATTTACTCCATATATGTAAACATAAAAGGTCAGGTATTGTATGTGTCTCCCTATGGCAGAATGTTTGACCTAATTCTTTTGTTTGCTGGCGCGCGGCTCGCTCGTTGACGTCAATGGTGGCCAGGTTGAGGGATGCTACAATGCCGTGCAAAACTGATATCCCAGCCTTGACTACCGCCACAGGCATTGAAATAAGGGCAATCAGCTTGAATAGGCCCATTCCCAACACTGCAATAAAAATTAAATGAATATAAAAATTTCGAAAACATTTTGTGGAACAAAAACATCTAAATTTGTTATCTAATCTTAACAAAAATAAAAGTGTTCTAATTTCCACTATTAATACTGTTTTGCTGTAATGATAAAAATAGTGTGTCTAATCTATAAAACAAACACTGACTCGGTTTTAATCCAAACCGCAGCTGTTAAATATAAGTGTTCTATATGGTTTTGTTTCAATAACTAAAAGTTCATGTTAAACACATATAGTAATTTTTCAACAATAATTTACAAAATCATTTTAGTGATTTAGACTGTTGAAATTGCAGTTAGTTTAGTCAATTTCAATACTATAAAATTGCCTATAAAACATACCAAATGAAATACAAAAGTCATAGGAAGATATGTGCATTTCACATTCATGTTATGCAACCAATTTTCAATAAAATAACTTTCGTTAAATATAATATAACTGTGTCCTTACCAACAGGTCCTGTGTAGAAATACATGACATATAAAGCAGCATAGAATGCTTCATTTCCAGCACACATAAAGAACAACACAGTTTTGTTTGTATAATACAAATGCATAATAGGATTCTCAGACATGTCAATAAATTTGTGTGAAGTCTTTCCCTGGAGGGTGGAAGTGTGGAGATACAACCAATGGCAAGTGATATCAATAGCCATGGAAATTTGGAACCAGAATGTATAGGTAGGGTAGAAGGTTGCCAGCGTCATCATGAGACAGCTGGTGCCAGCACGTCAGTAAGCTGATCCAACATTGCACCAAACTTGGTACCTGGAATAGATATTTTGTTGGAGGATTAATATTTCTATATCATAAAATTTTTAGACATTATTGCAAGGGAAAGTCTTGGTCATTAAGCAATCTATGATGCTTCGTATTTAAAAATACTCATTGAACTTATGATTTCCTTTCGTATGGATGTTGTGGGTGAATATACACAAAATAACAAAGTTTTTTCTACATAACTTATAATTTAATTTTACAAACACTTTTAAATGTAATATTTTAAAGACTTATAAGTATTTATATGGAGTTTACAGTATATAATTATATAATATTCAATAAAATTTTCAGAAAAACCTAAACAGAGACCTTATAATAATTTGTTTTTCCTTTTATAAACAACTGCAAATTTATAAAAGGATTAAAAACAATTATAAGATAATGTACTATTATGAATTTATGAATGAATGTAATGCGAAAAACGTTTATAGAAAGATCTATTGAAAATTAGAGTATGTGTATGGTTGAGCTTCCTGGCATGGATAGGACAAAATAATTAATTAAATTATTTGATACCATACAAAAGCACTTACTTTGATTGAAATACCTTGCCGCATGACCGTCGATTGCATCCAATAAAGCTGATGCAATATACCACGTACAAGCAAGCACGCAGTGGGTGGGCATGTAATAAAATGAGATAATCGCCAAAATCACTCTCGCAAAACCTGCAAACACATCATAAAAAGCAAGAAAATTTCTTTGATATGCAAAGATATCCAAGAAATACGCATTACGTACCAATTATATTGGGCACAAATAGAAAAATGTTTTCTTTAGATTCCGTCATTTTTGATTATAAGTTTATGTTAGTGCAATATTTAGCAAATAATTAGAGTTATGGATTTTAAAATAACAAATGACTGACGACAAACGCGCACAACACCCTTAAGGGTTGTAAGCAGAAACTAAAAAAAACTACCATATATGAATCTAAATAAAAATTCTACCAAATTAAAAAAAATATATGTTCTCAAACGTATAAAGTAGAGACCCAAAAGTTAATTCCATCTAGTAATTAATCTTAATACTGCATTAAAAAACGTATAACAATGTCAACTACATACAAGTGTCACGTAACATTGAACATTACAGGCGCGTCACGCCTTTGGTCTTTCAATGTGAGTATTTTACCAATCAGCTCAATAGATTTTTAAGAAAATGTGAATGAGGGTAATTAGATAATTTTTTCCATATAGATGACGTGGTGCGGCGCGGCGCGGCGTCGCGCACCACAATTTAATAATAATGACACTGAAATAAAAAATAACGTATTATATAATAACGTAAGCCCGCTTCACTACAAATAAGTTTGAACTATACTAATTTTTTGCCTCCATTTTGTGAGCACCAAGAGCTGTGGTAGCAATCAGCACCACGTTTTGAGTATTCCGTGGTTTTGTTTTTTATTAAAATTTATTTTAAAGCTGGCAGCATTAGTGCAGCCCTATGTCAAGGGGACAAAACGTCCGGCGAATGAAGTACATAGTGGTTATATTCCCTTTGTATGTTATGTTACGACTAAAGCCGGAAGTCCTGTACATTACAGTGCTCACTGCTTCACAACTTCCATTCGTAGGCTAGAATACAATGAATCTTGAAAATGTTCGTGTTAGTGAATGCTAGGTGTTAGCTCAAAATATTGGTAGAGGTGTGAAGCTAGCATAAAATATTTTGATATTTATTATCTGTGGTTCTATTTGGCATCTTCGTCGCCAGAGGGCATGTGTGTTGTCGTTAAAAATGTTGGTCGGAAACTGTCTAAAATGATGAATCCGGGTTTTCAAATGGTTAGAACTTTAATTATCTTGTAGAAAAACCACCCAAAATGATCCGATTTAGTAGTTAATTAGTGGAAAAGACTTTTTACCGGGGTAGAGAGTGGTTTCGGTGTGAAAAGTCATAAGACTTGTGTCATCTGACTGTTCTTCCTTCAAGATGGCTTCTTCGCCGGAGTACGATAAGGAACCAAAAGCCCCGGATAAAAGTGCCACAACTGTATCTAGTGAAGATTCAAAACTACTACACAATTCAATACACGACCAACAATCGAACTCTGACCTCAAGTCAACACATAACACCGACAATGCCGAAGCGGAGGTAAGACTAACTTGCTATTTTCCGATCATGAAGTGACTTTTGTCGATTTCCTTTGCTATTATTGCCAATATTGTAATAGCTATACATTACAAATAGTATTTCGGTACATTGTAAGGGTTAGTATAACATGGGACACGTTCTGTGATTGTTAACAGATAGGGATGTGAAAATGGCGAAAGATAATGTCAAAAATAATAATTATGTCTAATAATAATGCCACAGGGGAATTGTGCCCGTAGGCATGAGTATGCATTTTGATTATTGATATATTATTATTGTTTTTAAAACCGCAACTAATTCTCGTGGTATGTATTCTGAAAATATTAAAAACATTAACATAAATTTTATTGTATTATACCTCTCAAAGTTTCGGTTGTTTGTGATGATACAATTCACCTGATTGATTCATTTTTATGAATTGTTAATAACATGCAATTAAAAGTGATCTACTAACATAATTCTTTTGTCAATTAGGCTGAAAGACCTCTTGAAGTGTCAAATTTGAATGTCACTAATTTATTTAACTATTGAAGTAGTGTTATTCAATATAATTAATTATCACTATACCCATTGATTTGTCAGAAATATTCTTCCATATTTCAAAACACTACTACCTTCTCTAACATAGAAGTAAAGTTTAGCCTTGGTTAATTTTTTAACCATATACATTAGAATAAAAGTAGATAAGTGATATTTTCTCTTAGTTAAGTGCTAAAAAGTATTATTTTGGTTTTTGTCTGTGTGCTTCCTAGAAGACTATAAAAAGTTGGTTCATTGTGTAGTTGACCAAGGGGTGTTGAAAGCTTTAATGTTCGCACTGTTAAGCCACTTTGCCTAATTGAATCTTTGTTTTCTTCTTGAAGGATAGAATATAAAAAAACTTTACATCATATTGTATTTTATGTTTGCCATTTTATAAAATAAGTTACATATCAATAAAACCTTATTTCACCCTGTACAGGTAATGATGTCCATCCATCAATGTATAAGATGGATAATGCTTAGCCTGCCATGCTCTGTGCAAAAGCTGTATGTCAGGGAAACTTTATTTTGAGATTATCAAAGTTTTGTAAATATAGTTTTGTATGTAAAATTGAGATAGAGAAACTCTTTTAAGCTTTTTAACAAGTTCTAAACAAGATACTGTTGTTTAGGTAGGTTCATTGATGGGTCGTTTTAAGCTATCTGACAATGTAAAATCAAGATTGCTTTTTTGAGATACCACTTTTGAGCTTAGCATGGCAGTAATGCAGTCTTTTGTTTACCATTTATTTGGGTGCTTGGCTTTATTTTTGGTTGCTCTGTATTATGTTCAATGATTAGTGTTACTCAAACATCATGAAACAGACCCTTAAGTTTGCTAACAATGTAATATGTTTACATAATCCATCTGAACTCAAGTTTACCTTCCTTTCTCTTAGCTTATCGCCATTAACTTCTGATTGTAAGAATACATCACATTATAAAGTATAACCTAGGCCATTATATTCATAAATTTTGAAATTAAGATAAGTGAGTGAACTCAGATAGTACTCACATAAATTACATTGTAGCAACAATATACAGCAATTTTATTTTGGTACAAAACACTAAATTCAAACTAACATAGATATAGTATTATCGCTCCCCTCTCAAATTTTTTTTATTATTTAAGTATAGTTCACATTGAATTTAGGAATGCATCCTTCCCATAAGATTTGTCTTGATGTCTAGATTGTTTTGGTTAAATAAAACCCCACTGTGTTAATAACAATATGAAAATATTCAAGGAAATTCATAAGTAAATGACATGCAACCATCAATATGACATTAAATTATTGTCTAATATAAATAATATTAAATGTAGATGAAAAAGTTAACTTGATCCAAACATTTTGTGTTACGTTTTGATAAGAAAAACATTCCATAATAACTAATCAATAATAATACAATTTATTAAGTTGTATTAATCATTATCACTAACATTAGGATGGTATTATACTAGTGGTGGTAGCCTGTGTTATTTTTATTGAGTTATACAAGTTTAATCATTAAGGTTCATATTATTTGTATTTTTATTATTAGGTACATTGTCTGCATATTAATTTATATATAAAAATGATAAATGGAATCATTTCAGCAAAGGTTAGAGGTGTTAAAACTTAGAACACTTTTAAAAGTTTTGTTATCAAATAAAAGAATAGTCAATTAACAGCCATTTTGCATGGCCACCATCAATATTAGAATGTATTCATCCATTCCAGGGTAGCATAGGTGCTTTCCGAACCATGTCACTCAGCCATTTTTTCACCCGTTTCTGTATTCTGGCGCTATAAATGTTTTGCGCAAACATTTTATTAACATTTAGCACACTTACTCTTGGTAGATGGGCATACAAGATAACATTTTTTCCTTATGTCACCTCTCAGTCTTAATCTGAAGTGTGAAATATTAATATGTAGCTCAAATGGCTAGCACTTTTTGTAGCCAATATGTTAATAAGATTGACAAGGGGAGCCTGTCGCTATGGCGTGAGTAGGACCATGCAAAATGGACTTACATGCATTAATAAAAGTATGACCGATATGTTCTATGAATGTTAAAATAACAACAGATAGTCTGACCAATTTTTCGATAAATTTGTAACTTAATTAGAAATGATCTTTCATTCCTAATTTTATAATGTACGAGACAGTCACAAAAGTAGCTAAACAAATTGAACATTTTAAATTGCTTTTAAATTATTGCGTTCTTATCAACTATCATTTTATTTTCACTAAAATAAACTTCCATGGGGTCATTTTAATTTAGATTAAGAAAAAAGGAATACAAATGAAGCTAATGCTTTTTATTGATTTAAATGATGAGACGAGCTTTTCGTTCGCCTGATGGTATGCATACGACCGCCCATAAACAGTAGAAACACCATCCAACACCTTGAATTACTAAGTATTGTTTGGTATTCAACCGCGCTCGGCCATCCCGAAACATGAGATGTTAAGTCTTAATTATGTCCAGTAGTTACACTGGCTACAATGTCCTTCAAACCGGAACACAACAGTGACCATACACCGCTGTTTCGTGGCAGAAATAGACATTGCGGTGGTACCTACCCAGGCGGACTCTCACATAATATGAGAGACCTGCCACCAAGTGCTCAGTAACTTTTATAGGTGATTGTAAAAGTGTAGCAATTAGTTTAGGGTCTTAACAATGGGCCTCGAATAAGAATATATTGCATTTTAGTGGCATTATGAAACCTCCAATCCATTATATCGTAGGTACTAATTACCGTCAAATAATACTTATTAATGATCCAATGGGTAATACTTGCAGTAGTTTGAAAATGTTTACAATACTAGCAAAGATATTCTAGGTCTCAACGTCATTTCACATCTCATCACTTCAAGTAAATCGTACAAATAAATTCAATATATCACGGGATTTTTATTACGCTTTAAATGTCCCTCTGTTGAGGAAAAAGGGCCTGCACTTACGCATAAATTTGTAACCACGCGTAGCCGAATAGGTGAGCAAATAAATTATTTAAATTTTCAAAATTATAACATGTTTTAAATCTCATTATTATTCATTTTGCTGCGATCTTTTATTACTATCTCATTATAGTAATAAAAAAGATCGCAGCACGTCGCTGGATTCAGGGTGGCATCCAATATGTCGGCCTGAAAGTCTTTTGGGGAGTCTAGTAGTGTAGTGTAGTGAACATCCTGGTTGATGATGATATCTTTTACAATGTAAGTAAGCTGGATTATTAGAACCATGGTTATGATCACTTTTGGAACGGAAGAACGTCTCAACCAAAGATAGGAAACTATCCGTAATCCTGCGTTTTCTATATCCAAATAATAATGCAGCTTGTACTTTTACCTCAATCATCTTTATCTCAATCTTGGTTATCTTTTGATCAAATCGTTTTAGGTATTTTTATAGACTTTTTTTTTTCCTATACAAATTTAATTAAATGCTAAATTAATTACATTATGAAGTCATGATGACGGTATCAATATCAAGTACAATGTAAAACGTGAAAGAAAACACTAAAATGAAACATTGTTATATCAACGAACGTAGTTAATTAAAACAACGTACGTACCGCGACGAAATTTACCGTTGCGTAAAAAATACTGAGAGCTATATAAAATGTATCACTCCATATTAATTAAAGCTGCCTCTAAACTTCATAACCGCGACACTTTGATGGGTAACGCAAACGTTAACTGCATTTTTATGCTCAAAAAGTATCAAATTTTTGTTGTTGACCGTTTTTTTCCGAAAGCGATTGAGTCTTCCCTAGGATATGTATGCCGTACTGAGGGCTAGTGTCAACACCTGAAATATCCGACGATAAGGGACCCAGTTTACAGTTTTATGTTAGATTTATTATAAGTATAGATTAACTGTTTCAAAGAGCGGGCAATTACTATATAGGCTGCGTCTTACCGTAATGCTCGGTTAAATAAATACAATACGTATATTGCGTTTTCGCGAAAACATCATTATGCCAATGGAACGTTAAGTGGGAAGGGTTACGAATAAATGCCGGCGCGTCACTAGCGGAGGTGTGTGACGTTGTTAATGGACGCGGTCGTGTTTTCCGCTCCGCTCGCATCAACAGATGGTCTCCTGAAAAGGATGACTCAATGTCGTCGATACAACTGTTTGCTGATACCATTGTGATTTGACAGACATGACCAAAGTCGTGTTAGAATTCATCACGATTTTAGTACACAATGCTGATGAGAAGAAAGCAGTTTTGTGAAAGTCAAAACAACGCGAAACCACCCGTTTGAAGCGTGGTTCAAACTTGCGTTTCGCAATTTATGGGACATGTATTGCCGCAGCTTTGTTGCGCATCAAATGTCGGATGACCCTTTTGTGGTTAATTATGTAATAAACGTTTATTCGCAAGTTTTTGATCGCGTGGTCACTTTGTTAATTATGTCGTACGTTTTTTATTGTATTTTTGTGCCTAGTTCCAAATGTCAGGCACAGGAAACGGATTCTCGTTTTTTTCAAATGCATTTTTTCAATGCAATGTAAATATTTATAGTTAAAAACATATTGTATTATGGTTTTTTCCTAGCAGTAGCGATATTATCGCTGCATATGCAATAAATGGAGTTTTATATACTTCTTGTACTAACTCCCCACGAGTCCCGAACACGCAAAAGAATCGATGAGACATAAAAGGTGAATAGGACGATAGAAAGACGGTCGTGTTTAAAAACACCAATCTAATATCTAAGTCTGTAGCCAAGATATTACATGGGCTGGAACGACAAATGATTACCAGCCCTGTATTATATACTGTCCCGCTGCTGGGCATGGGCCTCCTCTACTGCTGAGAAGGTTTAGGCCCTAGTTCATCACGCTGGCCTAGTGTGGGTTGGCAAACCTCATTTACTATCTTCACTCTTAATAACTTCGGAAATTATTGTGGACTGAAAATTATTAAATATTAATTTATATAACTAGAATCTTCGATAAATGTCTGTGAATTGATTCTGAACGTTTAGCTTAACAATATCAACGGTCAGGCGAGCGTAACTACATAGATTATTTGTTAACGAATGTCACGTAAATGTGGGTCAACACGAATGCGAAAAAAATTACGTCTTTTTTATTACACTTTTAGATGTCTGTCGCTTAAGATCAATCTGTTTACAGTACTTTACAATGATTGAGGTCGCATAATTGAAATGTTCTGCAATTGGCACAAAGTAAATAAAGCATTTTTATTGAATCGGATAACCGGAACATCTTAACAAATCTGAACAAGCTAACACGTTAGAAAAAATCACATTAATATAAAGTTAATTACGGCTTATGCTGCAAACGAGTTATTTTCTGTTACTTTGTTATTTATATGTAAACAGGAAACATTAGTTTATTGAGTTTATTGTCCGATGTAAAGCAAAATACAAACGAACATAACTTTAGTACTTGAATAAAACCTTTAAAGAACTAAGCTCCGTTAGCAATTATGAACTGCAGTTTGCAAATGATTGCGCCACTATAGACCATTATGTGGGTTTTGCAAAATTCTAATCAAGTTTTACGTGGTCATCGTGAAAGCGCGTCGAAGAGATTTCAGGCTTTTGCGCGCCGGCCGCGGCACCAAAACAATAAACGTTTTACGCTCGTGCCGAATTTCCTGTGCTAGAATTAGTCAGTCGCAACAAAGAGCACTAAATTAAATGTCTATAAAAGAAAAATTATAATCACAAAATCCTTGCAATGGTTTCATGAGTAGGTCATCGCAACGGTTCATTAATAATTTAATGCGTATTTAAACCTAGTTGCGGTATAATCGCATACATTCGTAATTCGTATCTGAGATGTACGATATCGTACTAAAGCCATATGCAAAGTACACAATCTGGTTACGTAGTTGGTATACGTGAAATACAGGTTGTTCTCTTTGGTATGACCCGTTCCTATTCATTTAATATTTGGTACAGTTATAGAAGTTAGTGCTCCTTTAAAAATTGTAACACGCAATTTTAGGGAACGGTCGCGGTCGGCGAACCGACAGCGCGCTGTCATGTCTTTTGAAGGACGTTTCGAGACAATGACTCGGGGATTAGGGTTTTATTAAATAGTGAGTTAGTTGTCTGTGGGCAGTGTGTCTAGTGCGGTGACAATAGCGGTGAGCGGCGACGGTGTTGGTTTACCCGCGCGGGCGCCGTGTAACGGAAGCTTGCGGCACCGCATTAGTGCGGCTGCGCGTCGCGGCCGCGCCGTCACGGCGGGCGGGTCGCATGCGGCACTCTCACCGCAGACGCTCGAATACACCCGCATTGCTGCACTCACGACATGCCGCCATCAGGCCGGACAGAGCCTTCGACACGCGAGCCACAGGTGGCACGTGCCAAATGTAATCACTGGGAATTATTCACTTTTTATTGCAAAACCAATTCTAAAGCAATAAAACCTAAAACCTCGATTATCTGCTCTGGTTTTTATGATGCCGTCTCTCTTTAGTCTACAAAGCGAAAATATGAAATATTTTAATTTATCTAGTTTATTTGGTTCGTTATATCAAATCCATAATTAATTTTACCTCTAACTGACAGACAAAACAGCGTTCTCAAACATTGACATCGCACTTCCATTATATCTACATTCTACACGACAACTAGACCCTTCAAAGTTTCTTTTTGTTTTCCTTTATTTTGTCCCGGTGCTCGGCAAAACCTATATGCCATAATGAAGTTTGGTTCGTAATCTAACGTCAAGTTTTGTTTTTGATTGGTATGTCACTAGAGCTTCTATTAATTAGCCAGCAGGGAGAATCGCGAGCGGGCGACGTTAGACGCCCATAGATAATAAAATACTAACGTAATTAACTAACGATACGCAATTAATTTCTTATGTTGTGTAATTATTGTGTTGGTTATCGAATAGTTTAAAATTATTATTACCCTTATTTCACAGATCATACACAAAATATATTGAAACTAGGTTGCGTCAACCGCACTCGCAGAATTATCCAGCAGCACTACTGAATCAGTAGGTTACCTCGGCTTATAGACTGTATTACATGTTTTGTGCATAAACCGCGGAGTATACGATATGATACTCGGGTCTCAAAAGCCTGTAAATTAGACGGTTAACCGCAGGTGGCGCCGTGTCGCGGAAATATGAAACCTCCTTTCTTTTGTCCCTTTATTGTATTGTTTTGCTGCTACTGGAAAATGTATTTAATTAATATAGATAATGAGTTTGCTTTAGTATCTTTATGCTTGTTCATGGATGGTGATACGCTACAACCAATTAACGTAATATGAATTGAGTTAATTGTTTTTGTTTTTTGTTTTTTTTCGGCGTCATTTTAAAAGTATGTCTTTATTCATTCAGTCGTGAGACCTAAACTACTTATCCGATTTCAACCTGTAAGGATTGGTCTTGATTATGTCACTGCCTAAAACTACATGTATTTAATGTGTCAAAATCCGATATGACGGCTGGCAACAAGAAAATAATTTATATAATTTCTGTGTGTACTCGACATCATAGTAGATCTTATTTAGCAAATTGGTCTTTCGGATACTGCTTCGGAGTGAAGAAATACCTGTTTTATTATTGTCCAGTTATCTACTGTGCATCATTGACTCGTAGTGAACTAAAATGAATGAACAACTCATGCATGAACAATTAAATTTGTAGTTCGTTACCCAACATACCTTGACAATTTTGATGATAGCTTTAAAATATTCTAGTACACACAATATTAGTAATAATTTAAATTTATTAATTGATCGTGGGCGGGAAATTCTCCCTATCATGCCATATAATACTACTATACTAATATACGAGTAGGAAGATACATTGCTCGAAAGGTATGCTGTGTACTTTATTGTTTATTAGACATATTTATGTATACCTCAACGTTATAAGTCTTTACGGGTGCATTATTATTATTCGCAACGTTGTGAAATAATTGACAAGGTCATTATAATTTGAAACGTACGCATTTGAACGTAACACAATTTAGTGTTGCAAGCTCCGCGCCCTCGGCTGCACTTGGCTCCGAGCTGTAAGTCATTTTATTAAGTGCTCATCTTTGCAGTATTTGGGACGTGACGTCGTCGACTTGTCAAGTCCTTGCAAATTCACCAAAGTGCACGGTACCATTGTCAGTTGAAGGGTTGACGCCATGTGGACCGAACAAAATGTGCCATGTCAATGTTCACAAGAGGGCGGAATTGAGGGGTTAGTGAATGCGCGAATTTTCAAGTGTTGATGACTGGGCGGTAAAACCGGAGGCAATATTAACTGAATTTCTTTATCTCTGTTTTATGCCATAAAGTTAATTTGTGTATATTAGTGAATACGATGCTGATTCAGGAGTATTTCATTTGTTTTGATGGAATATTTTTTATATTGTTGCGGTCTCTCTCTATCTTTTTCCTCTTTGAGTGTCGTTAAATAAAATCCTTATTTCTCCGGAATTCGGCTCAAGATCTAGTATAAAGCACCTAAAAATTACTTCCGACTCTGGAGTAATCGTTTTGACACTTTTAAGTACCGTTTTCATTCATTGTTTTACTTTATTCGTATGCTGACCCCAAGCAACCGTAGCGTAGCGCAAAATTATGTAATGTATGACAATGAGCCGTTTATTGTACGAAAGACTTATTGAAAAGCAGCGTGTGATGGTCAACATGACATCTTTGCACAACGTGCATCTTTGACAGGATTATACGCGAACACAATGATGTATCCATATGAACGGTACAAGCAAAGACCAGGAAATGTCTAAATGATTTGGTATTGGAAGACGCAATGGGTTACTGCCCTGTGTTTGAATTTATGCATTATATATAACTCCAAATAGCATAGAAAAGAAGCGACTCTGTGAAAACCTTATGTGGTACAATCACGAAGTTAGGAAGAAGGGTAGAGGCAAACACAAAATACCTAATTGAAGACAAGATTAATGCACTCTGTACCGACAGACTTGCTTTATCTAATTGAATTGAAGCACTCGTGTTAAGGAAGAGACGAGCGTCTCACTAGATTAAAAGTTTAAGTTAACATTTTGTCTTAGCAGCTGTTTAGAGCATGAGCGCTTGTGTTAGTATACATTTCTATGACAAAATAAAAATACAAAACCAATTTGGTCAACATGCTGGGCATCATTGTGGACTAGTCTATACAAGTTTTATCGTCACTGGTTCTGTACTGTGTGCGTGGACGTCACCCGATACGTTCAGCCTACTTAATTCGCCCCCCTGTCTATTCATGAAAGCTTACGTAATAGCCGTCTAGTCGAATTATTTCGCAGTTATACGCATTTGTTATAGGTCAATAAGTTTAGCATATGAAAGACATATTAACGCCTGATCTTCCTAATATAATGTTATTGAAAAGGATGTATTAAATTATTATTGGAAATTATCCTATTTATCATTTCGAACCCATGTTTAAATAATGAAGATCGAACTTCGATCGGCAGGGGTTCGAGATCCTTCCGCTAGCGAATAGGTTGTTATGGTTTTTATTATTCGTAATTTAGAATTAATTTTTTGGAAAATATAATGTTATTTTGGCAAACAATCAGTGGCACCGCTTACCACTGAGGAGCCTTTCAGGGCAGTGCGAACTTTGGGCGCCCGCTTAGTTTAATATAAGGCCAATAAGAGCCTCTAAAGCTCGATGGACCAGTTCACCGATACAGCTACCCCCTGTAAAAATGTTCAAAACAATAAAAATGTTATGAATTTATAAATATAAAGTACTTGATGTTGATGTCGGTTTAGTACGCTTGAAAACCTTGGATGCTACAAAATTTTCTAAACTACTGTACCGAACCATAGAAGCATCTGTACGTCACACTGGTGGTAGGGTACTCATATGTGAGTCTGTCTGGGTACGTACCACCGCAATTTCTATTTCTGCCACTAAGCAGTGTGTAGTCACTGTTGTGTTCCGGTTTGAAGGACATTGTAGTCAGTGTAACTACTGGACATAATAAGACAACATCTCATATCTCAGGATGGCGAGCGCACTGGAATACCAAACAATAGTTTGTAATTCAAGGTGTTGCATGGTGTTTTTACTTATTATGAGCGGTATAATCGCTTACCATCAGGCGAGCGGCAAACTCGTTTCGTCTTTCAATGCATTAAAAAAAAAGCCAGTGACACCTATTTAAAATATCAGATTGAATAAAATAATCTACTTGATAGTTTTTTACGCCCGATTTTATTTTACGATTGATGATTTTATTTTGCAATTTTTGGATTCAAACAACAGTGGCAGTTGTTATGGCTGCACCAGTAATAAGAATCCGCACAGTGCACAGTGGCGGTCTGCGACAGACTGCGGGCGTCGTCAGCGAGAGCACAGGCTTGTGCGCCTGTTGAAGTGTTGCAGGCGTGCTTGTTACGGTGCTTGACAATAATGCTAAATCGCATATTTATTTTTTATTTAAAAGAACTGAGCAAAAATCAAAGAGTTTTAAGATTATATAGAACTGACATTGGGAAGATTGTCATACAAACAATTTGTGCTTTTGTGACCCAATCTATCGTGGAATAGCAAATCATCAATGTAAAACACTTCATATTTTCTCCATGTTATGATTTGCACGTTTGTAATGCGAATATTAGCATATTTTCTATAAATATGTTTTTTGTATTAATATCTAAGGACGCTGTGACATTTTGTCATACGGACATTTCAAATAAGACAGCGACTTATTACCAATTAGTAGCAATTTTGGGAGCCAAAAATTTCGCCCTGGATGTCTCGGTCTATAACTAACTATATAGTTTAATGTCTTTGGCGAAAATACACTACACTGGCATATAATAAATACACTATACAGTCAAAAAAAAAATTGATAGTCCGTCTGAACAAAGCAACCTACCTATCAAATATTAAATTAGGGACATTTTTTGCGTCCGCCTGGTTCCTCGCATAGGGTAAGGTCGGAGAGGCTAGATTTTTTATTTTGGCACTTCGGCTCTTGACTACTTAGTTAAGCTACTGATAATTTATACTCTGAGCACTGAAATGGTTGTGTTAAAAATCAACCTAATGACGCTTAAAAATAATAAATAGGTCTTTATGAATTTTTACTCGTCATGCATATTTTTGTTATTTAATTACCTTAATTATGCTTTAACGAAGTACATATTGTTACCTCGAAATTAAACAATTAGCCACGGTTGTTTTAATTAATTATGTTGTTATGAGCTCTTTAATCATTATCATTTGGGTACGCAATGATTATTCTTTCATCAATAGTTAATTACATATTTACATTTATGGGACCGGACTGCCTATGCGAATAATACTATGTTGGTATTAAATTACATAATATTATGTAATTATGTATAATTAGCAAAAAAATAAAAAGTTTGTTACAGTCAAAATAATAATAACGACAAAATAATAGTCCCATAAGTTTAAAAGTTTTCTCAACAATTTTGAATTAGGAATACACATTTAAAAAGGCTGGTTGTTACGTTAAAAAAAATAATAAAGACTGGTTTGAAATTAGCTATATTTATCTCGCTAAAAAATCACATAAATTGACATTTAGCATGGTCGGAAGTTGCATCTGACCGCGTGTTTCGCTCACGTGTCGTCAGCCGGTCGCGTTGTCGGTCGCTTTTCAGATCTCATTCAACGCGTGTAACACTCGCCACTGGTGATTCATGCGTCGTGGGAGCGTTACAAGCGTAAATATTTTAGTCGCTAACGTCTCATTTACGCGGAGGACACACCTGTAATAGATACAGGTAAGGTGACGTGAGTAAACAATAAAACAAAACTGCGCGAATGAAGCCAGTTGGCATAACAAAAACATTTAATTTGTATCATTTAAGCTCTACGCTAACGGTAATGTACTCGGTAAAGTAAAATTGAACTACAACTTCCTCATTCTTACGTAAGGTTTGTAGATGACTAAGGGTTTATGTGGCCGATGTCTGCTATAGACTCGGTGTATTGTCTTTACCCGTATTGTAGTCGGCTAGAGAAGTGCTCAGATTATTCTCGGAATAGGGCCTTCTTCGGAAAGCAATGAAAGCCACTACTTGTCACTCCTGGGAATTTCCTAGGTTCGTTAGAGTTGGCAGTTCTGCAGTCTACTATAACGCTGCCTGTTGTTACCCTGTTACCTGTGATTTGTTAAGAGATAAATGACGTCATTTATCGCTAGATTAGACGTAATCTAGCCATAATTACGGCTTAGTCATGTCCTAGGTCATGGAATATTGTTGATGAAATCATTTGACGCTTTTAACTCTGTTTTAATCCGTTCTGTGTTTCCTAATTAGCAATTTTCTTTGTGCCGTGACATGAAAATAAAGTACGGTTGTTCCTAAGAGGTTGTAAATTAACCATATTGGATTTTCTGTAGGCGCCTTGGTTGGATGTCACCCAGATCGGGGACAAAGGATTAAATGTTGTTTGTTACGCTACGGAATATAATTTTACTCTCCCGGTCATGAAGGCTTCCAAAATTTATGATTAAGTTATTTTCGCTTCTGAGTTTACTTGTCTAAATGTTTCGTGTGGTTTTTGAATGGGCTGTTTATGAATGCTATAATATTATAATATGTATTAAGTACAGTAACCAACTGTTCTGTCATCCCTAATTTGTATTATGTTATGTAGATTTCCTTGTATTCTTGCTTGTAATGTTAGTGCTCATGGTATCTGTTAAGATTTCTGAAATAGACTAAATATTATAAAAAAAAAATCTTCCATAATATAGTGGCTTAAACTTTTAATTAGTTTAAATATGAAATGTTTGTCATGAAAAAAAAGATTATAGGATTCATAAAGTTGTTAAAGTTATTTTATTAACCTCTTTGATCGTGCAAAAAACCAAAAAGCGGTCGCGATTTAGCACACGCGAGTTTGAGTCACGGTCTCCTGAACACAGCATTTGGCTCGCGTCCAACGCTGGAAGTTAATCTCTGCATGTTCCGAATATCTGACACTCTGCTCCAACTTAGACGCAAGGGAACATGGAAGTAAGCTTCAAGTTATACGCTATTGGTGTTGACGCAATATAAGAACCTTCAAGAGTCTATACCTTTTTTAATGGCTGATGACGCGTCTATGATTCTTCTGATGTTAGCAATGGTCATCTAATTGTTAC